>NC_140250.1:830423-867522 GCF_949987555.1 Borostomias antarcticus | reverse complement strand
AATTGTGAATGACAACAGGGAATACACCGCCCCCCCCCCCCCCCCTGAGATCGCCGTGGCGTTCCACAGCGCAGGTGGAACACCCCACACCACACCAATGCTGAAACTGAGAAGCGGTTCTCCACAATGGAAGCGACCAGGCAAAGAAACCCATCTCATCGCCTCGACGGGCTTATCTCACATCGTCCAGCCACAACGCATCATAGAAGAGGCCGTGTGTGCGCGTGTGTGTGTGTGCGTGTGTGTGTGTGTGTGTGCGTGCGTGTGTGTGATAGAGAGACATCCCAACGCTAGCCATGACCGTGTAATGGCGGGGAGTGACTATCGGCCTCCATCTCCAGGTCGTTCACTATAGGTTGTTTATTACTCTGCTTTGCAACAATACTCTCTGATTGCATCTTGTTTTCACATTGATTTATATTACTGCTGCCCCCCCAGAGTTTATATAACCGCTGCCCCCCCAGAGTTTGCAGAAATACTTAAAGCTACTGCTCAAATAAGATAGGGGAGGAGAGAAGAGCCACACACGGGGATGTACGCTGCAAAACGCCTCCGGGACACACCGCACATTTTTATGTGCCAACATTTATATAATAAATAATATATATAATAAATAATAATATAAACAGTACATAAATGTTTGCACACAAAATATATACTGCATGTATATTGCAGGAATTGCTACTGTTGATGCTATTTCTGTGTTATTCACGACTGAATACACTTGGCTTGCAAACGAATAAGGCAATTGTCAGGTGCAATTTGGCTTAGATAGGAGGGCTTGTGAGGGACCGCGGCGAGTCTCAGAGACCAAGACAACCAGGGTGATGAAACGCCACAATCGCTTATTTGCAAAGGGGAACTCGTCTGGCTTTTTTGTTATCATTGGGGAATTTGCATACCTGTATGTTCACACAAGCAAAATAGCAGATGGGAGACAAGCATATGGCTTTGGCATGAATAGATCGGCTACTAGGAGGACACAGAGGAAGACAGACTGACATGATATGAAAATATCATATACTCTCATGGAAGTGTGATTGTGCTAATTGGAAGTCACAAGGAATCAATCTGTAAAAAGTGAACTAATAATACCTATTTAATGTAGAGTAGAGTGGTGTAGCTTTCATTTTGGGAGTTTTCACCTTTTATATCATCCCATAAATTGACAGCTTTTTAAAATATTGTTAATTATGTGTTAAGATACTGTGAACTTTAAAGGATAAGGACACTGAATTTCATGTTTAGCCCTATTCCTGGCTTCCCTGGCAGGTATCTGACTAGTACAGGTTCAAATATTTCTGTTTTGTGCAGTACAGAGTTCTGTGTCAATAACGTCGGCGCGCGCGCCCTGGCTCGTTGCTAGCTATGGGAACACTCTAAAAACTCTAAAAGTATGATATACGTGGATTTCAAGTTCAGGAATGACATGGTTTATGCTTCCCAAGCTCTGAAGTCGTCCTGTAAACACCATAGGTCCTTTCGCCTCTGCATTTCGAAACAACAGTAACTTGTAAACAGTACGAACTAAGTACTGAGTGTGGCCATAACTAGCAACGAGCCAGGGTGCGCACGTCGACGTTAATGACACAGAACTCTGTACTGCACAAAACAGAAATATAATAATAATAATAATATTTTAACCTGTACTAGTCAGATACATGCCAGGGAAGCCAGGAATAGGGCTCAACATGAAATTCAGTGTCCTTATCCTTTAAGGCATGAAATTCATATGGTACGAGCAATCTGCGGTGCCACTGAAAAGTAAATGTCTTCCTCACGGGAATTATCCCGCCGTTGAGTTGAAGTTTAATTGAAGCTCTCACAACCTCTCGCTCTTAAAGCCTGTTCTGTCGTCTAAAAGGCTAAGTTTGTAGAGTTCTCTTCAAACATGCCATTTGAGCTATTGAGCTAAGCTACTGTATTTCAGGCCTTTGTTCGGGAGCACGGCTATGAGGCATCTCTGGAGGCCTGGGGCTGACTCAAAAGCTGCATTAGCCCATATCTGGTTTGCTATTGGCCGGATGATTGAGTGACCTTGTCTGAAGGCTTATCCCTCTTAAATTACGCCCTGCCCTGACTGGATCAAAGGAACTCAGACAGAACCTATCGGTCACAACGCTGCATACATTCCTTATTTGTTATACGGCAGGCGGCATTGACTTCCTCTCAGCCGCTCTCTCTTCTCTCTCTCCATCTCTGTCTCCCCCCGTTGTCGTTCGCTCGCTCTCGTTTGTCCTCCTCCCCGAGCAAAGTATCTCTCACTTCCTGTCTGGTGATCTCCTTACATCCATCCGCTACCCTCCCCCCCGGGTTCCTTCTCTCCCAGCTCCCCCCGCACGCTTTCAATC
Source organism: Borostomias antarcticus (assembly GCF_949987555.1). Lineage (NCBI taxonomy): Eukaryota > Metazoa > Chordata > Actinopteri > Stomiiformes > Stomiidae > Borostomias > Borostomias antarcticus. The sequence continues at coordinate 865,171 of NC_140250.1, read as the reverse complement.
TTCCCATCTCACGCTCTCTCTCCCCGCATCTCCCCGAAAACATCTTGCGGCGTCTTAGCGTATCTGATCTATTCGGGCGCCAGGGACGACTCTAGGAGCCTGAGGAGAGGCCCCCGCCCTCGGAGAAAACATGCAGCCGATCCCACAGACCCCGAGATCCCACAGACCCCTCCGATCCTACAAACCCCCCCCGGTCCTACAGACCCCCCCCCCAATCCCACAGACCCCCGATCCCACAGACCCCCCCCCCCCAATCCCACAGACCCCGCCGATCCTACAGACCCCCCCCCCCCCCCCCACAGACCCCGCCGATCATACAGACCTCTCCGATCCTACAGACCACGCCGACCCCTCAGACCCCACCGGTCCTACTGACCCCGCCGACGTCACAGACCTCTCCGATCCCACAGACCCCCCGATCCCACAGACCCCTCCGATCCCACAGACCCCTCCGATCCCACAGACCCCTCCGATCCCACAGACCCCCGATCCCACAGACCCCTCCGATCCCACAGACCCCCGATCCCACAGACCCCTCCGATCCTACACAACCCTCCGATCCCACAGACCCCCAATCCCACAGACCCCGCCGATCCCACAGACCCCACCGGTCCTACTGACCCCACTGATCCTACAGACCCGCCGATCCTACAGACCCCCCCAATCCCACAGACCCCTCCGATCCTACAGACCCCGCCGCGCAGTCGACGCCTTTACAAAATCCTCCCCCCGACCAGAGCGTGATCACACGCTGGCTTTATCACATGGTCTGTGGCGGTGGCGCAGGACCAGCGCGACGCCACTTTTATATCTGCAGCACCTCAGATGTTCAGCGTAGCTCAGCTCCGTACCTCAGGAACGTGGAAATCGAGCGCCCCCCCCGCCGACACCCACCTGGCTGCATTCCTATGGACTAGCGCATCCTGTTGTCCTTCACACAGACACTCGAGTGTTTGTTTGTCTGTGTGTGTGTGTGTTTGTGTGTGTGTGCGTGTGTGCGCTCGGAGGGGGATAATTGTCAACCAGGGAGAATTTGTCACACCGTCCCCTTCTCTGTGAGGTCTGGCACCTGTTCCTCTCTCTCTCCCTCTCTCTCTCTCTCTCCCTCTCTCTCCCTCTCTCTCTCTCTCCCTCTCTCTCTCTCCCTCTCTCTCTCTCTCTCTCTCTCTCCCTCTCTCTCTCCCTCCTCCTCGTACCCTGACACCTCACAAATAAGGGCCCTGTCCTCCCGTCGAGCCACATGAGACCGCCGGCGTGAAAACCATCCCTCTTCCTTTCTCCATCCCGTCCATCGTTTCACAGTCATTTCATTTTTTCTTCTTCTTTTCTTCCTATTTCACCCAGCGGAGAGTGAGATGGTGGTGGGGGGGGGGGGGGGCAGCTGTGTGCGCCCGGAGGTAACTTGAAGGGGGGGGGGGGGCTTGTGCCAATGAAAATGGACGCTCTGAAAGCCGAGGCAGGGGGCCACCTCTAATGGACAACGGCCATGACGGGGGGGGGGGGCAAAACAGTCATGTGCGCCCGGAGGTAACTCAAAGGAGGGGGGGGGGGCAGGGGGCCGCCTCTAACAGACATCGGCCGTGACATGCGAGCCCATACGCCGCGTCTTACATGGCGGCCGCGGTTCACGCGGCGTGCTCGTTAGGGCTGGTTGTAGATATCTCTGGCTGTAGGTATCTCCCCTCTGAGCCCCTCCCCTGTGGCGGAGGTATAGGCTTTCTGGGAGGAGGGGTGAGGTAGAAATCTTAAGTGGCATTTTCAAAGGGGGCTCTCGTGGGATTGGATCATCACAGGGTGTTCGGCTGCACGCATCGATCCAGACATTATACTGTACACATCGCGCTGTAGAACGCTGTCAGTAGATCTTTACCATCAACATGAAACCACTTGAACACTCATTATTCATCGGTATCGATGTGCCTGGGGGGTGGGGGCGGAGGGAGTTGGGGGGGGGGCATCCAATCGACCAATCCCCTCGCCCCTCTCACCAAGGTCACACACACCACTGATGATTAGCTGAACGGCCGTCAACAAGGCCTTAATATACCCCCGCCACGCCTCCGCGGGGTTCGGGTCCGTGCGCCCCCCGCACGTTCGCCCCCGACCACACGTCCGGAGCGGCCGTGCGAACGAGCATCGTTTAGGCTCATTATCGTTATGTGGGGCACCATCATCCAACATCCGAGTGTCAGTTGGGGGTTGGGGGGGGGGGGGGTACTCTGCACAGGCTTGAGTTAATCTGGCCGTCAGTTGTGTTTTGAGCCCGTGCTGGACGAATAGCGTAGCCCGGGGGCGCCTGGCTCTCTGTTCTGGCCTTTCATGTCCGCTTGCTTCCCCGCCTTCGCTGGTGGATGGATTGGACGTAATACCCGTTAAATTGGGGCCTATAGCACCTCTAGCTCCGGACCAGGACCACATATTAAACTCTATCCACACTCGGAATCCTTTAAGCGTCTTTGGAAACAAAGGACGAGACTAAAACGCGGTACTGATTCCACGTGTCACGGTAAGCGGCGTGCACTCCGACGTGTGTTGTACGTCATCTGTGAACGGAGCGATATGTGGCACATCGGGAGGTCCTCGGGAGTAAACAAACGTGTTTCGCTCGAACCGTAAACAGAGGCTCAAAACGTGAGACTAAAATGATCTGGATATATTATATTTCTCGATCAAACGGAACCATTGTGCTTTGGATATTGAGTTATTTGACCCGTCTCAACCGGCTACACTAGCGCTGTATATGCTGTGCATTGAGCCTACACATGGGAGAGGGCTATTATGTCCAGACAGTCGCCTCTTATTGATGTGGCGTTGCTTCATTAAACACAATTCTCTTACTGGGAGAGGTGTAGGGTCCAGTTTATTTTAGCAGGCAATTTTCTTGCTCCCCCAAGCATAATCAGCCTTTCCCTTTTTTTTGTCAATGCATTCGAAAACCCAATTCTATAGCCCTTGTACAAATACAAAAATAAACTTTCCACAGTTTCAGGACATTCTTGTGCGCCGCGATCCTATTGGCAAGCAAATAACATCTCACTGCTCGATGAGCAAATCCTTGCATAATCCAGAGGAAGGCGATTATGCCAGCCATTCATATCGCATACGCTTGTCCTCGTTCTAACCTTTGGGCTAAGGGCCTCGGCTACAGCAAGAGTCCTTGCATCACTTAGCAAATAGTATAAAATAAAATAAAATAGTTTGCCAGCGACCCTTGCTTCCTGCTTCCTTATTCAACTTAGTGGATCCTGGTTGGTTGCGTTTTGTTCCGCCGCCGGGGCCAAAAAAGGCAAGTTCCATCCAACGTTTAATTTGTAAGGAAAACGGAAACTCTATTTCACTGTACATTAAGCCAATTAGGGGGCCACGATTAAGCGTGACAACGATTTAACCAAATGCATGTCAGCAGCACTGCTCGAGAGATGGGTTCAGATGGGGCTAATTTGCATATGCACATCTCAAAGTGTTGCTGGGATGCTTAACAGTTTGGCATCATTACATGCTGGGGAGAAACACAGTGTGAGAAAATAATGATGCTCCTAAAGAATGCTATATATACTCCTACATAATGCTACTGTATATATATACTCCTAAATGATGCTATATATACTCCTAAATAATGCTATATATACTCCTAAATAATGCTATATATACTCCTACATAATGCTATATACTAAATACTGCTATATATACTTCTAAATAATGCTATATATACTCCTAAATAATGCTATATATACTCCTACATAATGCTATATACTAAATACTGCTATATATACTACTAAATAATGCTATATATACTCCTAAATAATGCTATATACTCCTAAATAATGCTATATATACTCCTAAATAATGCTATATATACTCCTACATAATGCTATATACTAAATAATGCTATATATACTTCTAAATAATGCTATATATACTCCTAAATAATGCTATATATACTCCTACATAATGCTATATACTAAATACTGCTATATATACTCCTAAATAATGCTATATATACTCCTAAATAATGCTATATACACCTAAATAATGCTATATATCCTCCTACATAATGCTATATACTAAATACTGCTATATATACTTCTAAATAATGCTATATATACTCCTAAATAATGCTATGTATACTCATAAATTATGCTATATATACTTCTAAATAATGCTATATATACTCCTAAATAATGCTATGTATACATCTAAATAATGCTATATATACTCCTAAATAATGCTATATATACTCCTAAATAATGCTATATATACTCCTAAATAATGCTATGTATACTCATAAATAATGCTATATATGCTGCTTAGTGGGTCTCAGAGGGCCGTTGCACATGCGCACCAGGCATGAGGGACTAGCAGGATGCAGCGTATTGTGTTGATGCCAGTGGGAACGATGAAAAACAAACAAACAACAACAACAACAACCTCCAAAAAACCTCCAAATCCTGCTTCTAAGACCGGAGAGGTGTGTTTGAATACGTGTGTGTGTGTGTGTGTGTGTTGAGCTTGCCTCAGGAGCAATTCTTGTGCTCTATCAGTGTGTGTGTGTGTGTGTGTGTGTGTGTGTGTGTGTGCATGTGTGTGTGTGTGCATGTGTGTGTGTCTGTGTGAGAGTGTGAGTGTGCATGTGTGTGTGAGTGTGTGTGTGTGTGTGCATGCGTGTGTGCGTATGTGTGTGAGTGTGTGTGCGTGCATGCGTGTGTGTGTATCGTATGTGCTTGAGGGGAAAGGAGGGGAGAAGAGATCCTGTCTCGTCCTCCGGGTGCTGGGAGGTCATGAGGAACAGGACCGTCACAGCTGTGAGGTCCTCCTGTCCTCCAGGGGGCGATCATGAGGAACAGGACCGTCACAGCTGCGAGGTCCTCCTGTCCTCCAGGGGGCGATCATGAGGAACAGGACCGTCACAGCTGTGAGGTCCTCCTGTCCTCCAGGGGGCGATCATGAGGAACAGGACCGTCACAGCTGTGAGGTCCTCCTGTCCTCCAGGGGGCGATCATGAGGAACAGGACCGTCACAGCTGCGAGGTCCTCCTGTCCTAGAGGGGGCGATCATGAGGAACAGGACCGTCACAGCTGCGAGGTCCTCCTGTCCTCGAGGGGGCGCCACTGATAAAACCCCAGCTCAACCTCAGCACCTGTGGCCCTGAAGAGAAAGGTTATCACAGTGAAGAGCACCAGGGGCCAAAAACTAAAAATCACATCCAGGTGGTGAAGTAAGCGAAGGTTCATAAGCGATCTCTACTGCCCACACACACACACACGGACAAACACACATGTCACATATATACAAACGTGTCACACCTACACATACAGTAGGTGAGGGGAAGAGGAGAAAAAACACAATAAACTAACTCCGCCACGACCCACAAGGGGACGTCCGAGGTCACGGCACCTGGACCACATCACTGTGGAGGTTTATTGCACAAGAGTGAGTTATTAACCCTTGACCCTGACACCGACCCCTTCAGGGTTAAATGAGAATTGAGCAAGTCTACAGTGCACAGTACCGTGTGTTGGAGACGTTGAGTATAAAATGGCACAGATCTCCTGTACATCCCGGTGAATCTGCCATTTTGTTACGGTTTAAAACTACAATAAAGCAGGTAGGATTAACATGTTCTGAGCAAATAGCTGTTCTTCCAGGTGTCCCAGATTTATGGGAACGTTTGAATCTGCCGGCCTCCCCTCCCCTTCTCTTACACAGTAATGAGGCTGAGCATAATACATTATTAATCCACTCCTTGAGTTAGATCGGTATGGCATGATTGGCTTGACATAAAGAAAAATCAAATTACAAGTGGGATCTCACCTACTTTGGAGGGTACTCTTTTAATCTACACGCTAAGAGTAATAAAACTCTCCTTGATGCAAATTGAGCGTCGCTGGTGACTGCAACACATCGGCGCTGTGCTCGGCGCCACAGACCCAGCCTGGGAAAGATGGGAAACGTACCTCTGGAATGACAGGAAATCCTCTCGCTCTCGCCCGCCAGACGAACATTGGTCAGGTCTGCCTCCGGGGTGAATGGGAGCTCTGAAAGATGACTTGGAGGAGCGAGACCGCTTATTTCTCCATGATGTCAAGTGGTCAAATGGCCTCGCCATCTGTCGGTGTTTGGTTCTGTCTCGACTGTAGCGGAATGGGGTGAAAGCACTTGACCTCGGTCACTTTTCGGGTTATTACAGGTTGTCAAAGCGAGGGTGGCAGGATTCAGGAAAGGAAGAGGGTGCACAGACCAGATCCTCACACTAAGGAACGCCATCGAACAAGACCTGGAGTGGAACTACCCATTACACATCAATTTCATTGAACGCTTTTGATAGCTTACACCATGACACCCTCTGGAAGACCGTGCAATCCTATGGAGTTCCTCCACAGATCATCGCATTGGTAAATATGTTTTACTATCAATTTGAGTGCAGTGTGATCACAAACAGCAACCTCACCGATTGGTTCCTTGTGGAATCTGGTGTACACCAGGGATGTATCATCGCACCCATTCTCTTCCTGATTGCCGAAACACCAACGGTTACCCTAACCTGAGGCGAGGGACGACACGCTGACCAGGACCGGACCAGATGGAAGCAGATAGTCACAGCCTCATGTACCTCAAGGAACCAAGAGGACTAAGTAAGTAAGTAAGTAAGTAAGTAAGTAAGTAAGTAAGTAAAACAAGTGTGGTGCTCTCTCTCTCTCTTCCTCTCTCTCTCTCTCTCTCTCTCTTCCTCTCTCTCTCTCTTCCTCTCTCTCTCTCTCTCTCTCTCTATCTGTGGTCAGATCAACAGCAGGTTACCAGACACAGTTAGTTATCACAGAGTCAACGGTTTCGTATTTGGCCTCAGGCTTCTCGCCACCACCTCTACTACCAGCGCTGTACATGAGCCTAGGTCTCTGATATTGTTCTGCTTAATCACATCCTATCGACGTTATCGATCACCGTGTTAATAATAGCTTTCCAAATTGATCGTCAATCTTCTCGTTTATCCAGGAGCGCCGCGTCCTCCCGGCGTGCGTAATGGCGGCCCGCGCCGTGCCCAGACCTCGGGGGGGTGTCGGGTTTCGGGGTGAAAACGATTCTGGCGAAACCGTCACGGGGCGGCAACGCATACAGCGCGAAGACGCGTCGCCGGTCTACCTCCAAGGTTGCGTGTTTGTTCTGAGGTTGTAGATCTCTTCCACCCCTCCTACACTCTTATTCATAGTGAAACACATTTTCAGATCATGCCGGTACCCCCCCCCCCACCGCCCCACCCCCACACACACACACACACACACACGCAACCACACACCCACTAGCTCAAGAGAGACAGGCCTGCTTAAGGACCAGAAATACTCTAAGCACTAATGTGTTGTTCAGTGAACCGTCATGGTTCCAGATTGACACCATTTTTTATTTGGGCCCATTAGCGTCATTCAGTCCCATCTTAGCACATTAAAATAAACCAATCATGTTTCCTCAGCAAATGTCTCTGGGAGTATTAGCTAAGTGAGGGAGACTGGCCCTGCTACTTAATGTAGGCCTGTTAAAGAAATAGGACAGTGAACTTTCTTTTCAATGTCAAGGCCGCAATAGAGCGGGATTGTTCTCCGGGGGGGAGGGCTAGGCCACAGGATGTAATTTGCTCTTTAATCTGATTCAAATTTCGGTCGAGCTGGACCTTTCAACGGATATCCGATACAGGTTTTTGTTTGCGCCGCAACTCAACGGGACGGAGATAGATATTACGTGATGTCGTTAAAGAGGAAATGGAAGATGGGGGGGCCACTCGGGGGCCTCGTCCGGGCCCCCCGCTGTGACAAGGGGGTGAGAGGGTGGATCAACGTCACGGCGGCTGATGGAGAGGCAGGCGCCGGGTTTAGCTCCGGCCCAGGGCCATCCCCGCTGCGCCGGGGGCCTGGATAGAGCCCCCCCCCCCCCCCCCCGGCCTGGATAGAGCCCCCCCCCGGCCCCCCGGACATGTCTGACGGGGGGGACATACGTCCGACGGGGTGGACATGTCTGACGAGGGGGACCTGTCTGACGGGGGGGACAGATATCCGACGGCAGCAGCCGGCGCTGCGACGTCGAAAACAAAGAGTAGACGACGGCGCTGAGGGACGACGACACGCTGAAGGGCTAAACGGACCGCGGTCAAAGAGGAGGGTTTGTCCCTTGATCTCCGCATCTCTCTCGCTCTCTCTCTCCCTGACGCTCTCTCTCCCTGTCGCTCTCTCTCCCTGTCGCTCTCTCTCCCTGACGCTCTCTCCCTGACGCTCTCTCTCCCTGTCGCTCTCTCTCCCTGACGCTCTCTCCCTGACGCTCTCTCTCCCTGTCGCTCTTTCTCCCTGTCGCTCTTTCTCCCTGTCGCTCTCTCTCCCTGTCACTCTCTCTCCCTGACGCTCTCTCTCTCTCTCCCTGACGCTCTCTCTCCCTGGCGCTCTCTCTCTCTCTCCCTGACGCTCTCTCTCTCTCTCTCTCCCTGACGCTCTCTCTCCCTGACGCTCTCTCTCTCTCTCCCTGACGCTCTCTCTCTCTCCCTGTCGCTCTCTCTCTCTCTCTCCCTGTCGCTCTCTCTCCCTGACGCTCTCTCTCCCTGCCGCTCTCTCTCCCTGACGCTCTCTCTCTCTCTCCCTGACGCTCTCTCTCTCTCTCTCTCCCTGTCGCTCTCTCTCCCTGACGCTCTCTCTCCCTGCCGCTCTCTCTCCCTGACGCTCTCTCTCTCTCTCCCTGACGCTCTCTCTCTCTCTCTCTCCCTGTCGCTCTCTCTCCCTGACGCTCTCTCTCCCTGACGCTCTCTCTCCCTGACGCTCTCTCTCTCTCTCCCTGACGCTCTCTCTCTCTCTCTCTCCCTGTCGCTCTCTCTCCCTGACGCTCTCTCTCCCTGCCGCTCTCTCTCCCTGACGCTCTCTCTCCCTGTCGCTCTCTCTCCCTGACGCTCTCTCTCCCTGACGCTCTCGCTCTCTCTCCCTGCCGCTCTCTCTCCCTGTCGCTCTCTCTCTCTCTCCCTGACGCTCTCTCTCCCTGTCGCTCTCTCTCCCTGACGCTCTCTCTCCCTGTCGCTCTCTCTCCCTGACGCTCTCGCTCTCTCTCCCTGACGCTCTCTCTCCCTGACGCTCTCTCTCTCTCTCCCTGCCGCTCTCTCTCCCTGTCGCTCTCTCTCCCTGTCGCTCTCTCTCCCTGACGCTCTCTCTCTCTCTCCCTGCCGCTCTCTCTCCCTGTCGCTCTCTCTCCCTGACGCTCTCTCTCCCTGACGCTCTCTCTCTCTCTCCCTGTCGCTCTCTCTCCCTGTCGCTCTCTCTCTCTCTCCCTGCCGCTCTCTCTCCCTGCCGCTCTCTCTCCCTGACGCTCTCTCTCCCTGCCGCTCTCTCTCCCTGACGCTCTCTCTCCCTGCCGCTCTCTCTCCCTGACGCTCTCTCTCCCTGACGCTCTCTCTCCCTGACGCTCTCTCTCCCTGACGCTCTCTCTCCCTGACGCTCTCTCTCCCTGACGCTCTCTCCCACAGTCCCTATATTCGTCACAGCTCTGTATATCCTTCTTAAATCAGAGCGGTTCATCTTCCGCGTCTCATTTCCTGTCTCTCCTCTCTTCCATACTTGGGTTGTAAAAGCCGCTCTGATGACAGCGAGCTTTCACGCCCGGCGTCACCCGACACCGCTCGACAACGGCGCGGTGAGCTTTCAGCCCAAGTGAGTCGTCACCTTGGAAACTGAGAGGTGACTCATTGGGTCAGGGAGCCTTTCGCCTGTGCGCCTGTCACCAGCAGGGGGCAGCACCTCCTTTGACCAGCGAGAGTGTGGGTTTGGGTGGGGCATGGAGCCATGCAGGAAAGCACCTAATTCAATGTAACCCAATCACTTCCTGAGCAATAAATTAGCTTGAAATAGGGATGTTAATGAGAGAACATTCTCATCTGGTCTTTAAGTCCTAATGCCCAGTTGGTAACCTATACATCACACGTGGGCGGAATTCAACATGTCTGCCAGTGGTGCACTGGGAAATCACATTCGTTGGTGTGTGGGAGTGAAGCTTTTTATTACCTGCCTCAGAGCTTCAAATCCAATTCCAGCACACCGTGTCTCTCTGGGTTTTCTTCAGCGCCGTGTTGGCGAACAGCTCTCAGATGGATCGGTGCTCTACGGGCCCGGAGGCCCGCGGGCCAGGTCCACGGACGTTCCTCGTTTGCGGAATTCATCACATATCGATTAGCCGGGGCTGAAACTATTAGCGTTAGACGCTGATGTCATAGTTAACGGCATTCGCCTCAGACTGAGATGAGGGCCTCGTCCGGTCGAAGATTCGGGTCGGTTCCCTTCCGTTTGAATAACCGGCAGACCATTTCCCGCCGTTCCCCCCGAAGCTCAACACGACCCGCCAACGCACCTCCAGACCTGAGCGTCGGCAGCGAATCACACCAGCGAGCAGCGTCTCTGTGTTGGGCGGGAAGGCAACCCGACACTCTCCGGTATAAACCGGAAGAAAGCCTTGGGTTTTTTAACAGCCCAGCTGCATCCTTTATGAGGCGCGGAGCGTCGGAGCGGTCAGCCGGGACGAGGAACAGGCCTGGCGACAGCAGAGGGCTGGTATTTTACATTTAACCAGCTTCCGGAATATTCCCCCGGTCCGCCTTATCCCTCCGAAACAGAGGCTGCGTTTGGGCGGTGGAGAGAGGGGCCAGGCGAGGGGGGCTTTGCCACGGGAGAGAGGCGAGGGATCCAGGCTACAGAGCCTCGCGTCGGACCCCCGGGTCCCTGAGAGGAATGGCTGAAAGGCTCGTTATTCTGGACCGCGGGAGGAACGGGGGTGGGGGGGGGGCGAAGGCTCAGTGTCCGTCAGAACCGCCACCAAGCGTTCAGCTACCCCACCGCTGGGACAGACGGGGTTTGGGTCGGATTACCCCCCCCGGTTAGGGGGGGGGGGCTGTGATTCACACATCGGTGCGTTGCTTTTCATAGAAGACTGTATGAGTCATTGTAATATCAAACTTGAAAGATATTAAGCAGGTTACTGTGGATAATTTCCTCGTCTAGGTTTTTAATTCAAAATGACCCTGAAGTAATTGGCTCATAGCTGTGAGATCCATTTATAAATATAAAGAGCACCAGCAGCTCGGAGATGGATGGAGACACTGGCGTTGACTTGTAATGGGGAACGTTGTCAAAATCATGAGATAACATCAGGATATAATGGATGATGAATTCAAATGACAAGACAAAACATTGTTTATTTCATCGCTCCTCATTCAACAAACAGTCTTTTGTAAGTGTGATTGAAAGGGTAGGGAAGGGTAGATGTACAGAACCATATACTACTTATTACTGACATCTCGCTAAGATACATTCAAGGGCTTCAAAAGGGAGAGGAGAGGGATGGTGAGGAAAATTACAAGGGAAGTGAGTCTCGATCCCACGGGGGGAATTAAAACTTATTATCTGTGACAACCTGTCAGCCGGTGACAACTCAAGCATGAGTGCCAGGCTCCACTGCAGAGGGGGGGGGGGGATAAATAAATAAAAAAGAGTCCTAAGAAAGTGGGGGTCGTTAACGACATCAGCGCTGCGCAGAAGCAAGACTGCCTCCCTGGGAAATAAGATAAGCGCGTTCAATGGACTCCTAAATGACTTTGATTTGACACGCTTGATCTTGACGTGCAGCCACGCCATCTCAGAGATCCCGGCTTTGATATTATCCATTTAGCATCAAGCTACTGTATCCATGTTTAATGTACTTGCTATACAGTAGTGCTTAGATCCCATCCCTTGAGGGGTCGACTCCCTCTGGTGCTACTGTACATGAAACCCAGAGCCCCAGAGAACTATTATCCACTATGTACACTATTTAGGTCAATTAAAATCTCCTTATTTGTTATTCCTTTGCTCCTGAGTAACATGTTAAGGGTGAGCAATGCGAAAACAAATCATATATCAATTTGCGTTAACGGAGTTCAAGCACACCTCATCACAGACCCTTAAACCAATTTAAGGGAATTACAATACTCTCTTTGGAAAGGCAGTCAAATGCAATTAGTGGGACTGATAGCAAATTAGACTGAATTATCACGCTATCTGATTCCGCCGGGACGAGCAGCCGACCGCTCGTGCTTCCTCCGGCGTGGCGCCGGTCCCCGGTGGCCCCCCGGCGTTTTAGTTTCCCGCCCCCCTGGAGGACATAGACACCCGTCTCGGTCCGCCCACCCGTGACGCCCCACCCGGGAATTCCCTGACGGTTGAGGCGCCCGATAAAGCTCACGAGGAACCTCCCAACGAATTCCCGAGGCGCCGTAGTCCGAGCTCGGTGAGTACAGCGCGGCGAAGGCGTGACGGGAGTTTGGTGAAAATCTCCGAAAGTGGCGTTTTGAGACAAGGGGAAGAAGAAGAAAAAACACAAAACTGTACGCCGTATGCTTTGTGTCACGGATCCTAACCGACTGAGTACAATGAACTCAAACATGCACCGGGCCGCCTCTATACCAGCACAGAAGGTGCCGGAAGGATGAGCAGAATTCCGCTGCTCGTTCTCCAGCTTTGTGTCATCCCCAATGACATCTGGTACATTTGCATGGCAGCCGAAGATCCCGGGATTAAGCGCTTACAAGAGTATTGCCGTATCTCATTTAACAACATAATCATCTTATGAAGAATGCGCCGTCTCATCCCAGACGCTTTATAAACCCTGGCATGCAGTCTCTCCCCCAGCCCCCCCCCCCCCCCCCCGCGCGCTGCTCTCTCCCCCCGACAGTCTCTCCCGTGGTATCTCCTGAGGCGTGCTCTCTGGTGCTCGCCTCTTATGTGGCCCGCGTTTGATTGACAACGCGCCGGTCTCTCTCCAAGGCTGGCGGAGGCTTCGCCCTCAGAAGCTCGATCAACATGTAGCCAAGGTCTCCTGCAGGCGGAACGCAAAGAAAATATTACCCAGGCTCCTCTTGGCCTAGCGCTTCCAGCAGAGGAGGCGGGAGAGCATGTCAAGCGGTTTACCCGCCGCTGACAAACATCGCAGCAGAAGCGATGAACTACAATACCGCCCTCGCAATTCTGTTTTCAGAATCCACGGTATTCATAGCCGTACAGTAGCTAGGTCATGAGCTTCTGTCCTGTACTGTAGGTACACTGGACACAGTTGTCTGCATTTCTCATCGCCGCTCGGATTCGATGGCCTTGGTCCGACGCCGCTCAGAATGTGATTGAATTGAAAAGCGTCTTGTTCTCGAGGCCGGGTCTACATGTTTATTTCATGGAGAGCAAAAAAGGCGGAGTATCAGAATCATCTGAGCGGGTATGATGGGAGATAGCGCAGCGCCGGGTATGATGGGAGATTCTGCTGATGCTGTCAAGCCCGTCTTTTTCCCCCGGCCTGACTGGTAAGCGCTTGGCATTCCGCTGCTCCTCGCGCCTCCTCCTCGCGCCTCCTCCTCGCCGCCGTGTGCATTTTCACGCGAGGAAAACAAATTGAGTTGACAGCGAAGGCCGGAGCCCACCGCCTGGTCGAGGGACGGATGGAGAGAGATTATTCTCTCCCTCTCTCTCTCTCTCTCTCTCTGTCTCTCTCTCTCTCTCTCTCTCTCTCCCTGTCTCTCTCCCTCTCTCTCTCTCTCTCCCTCTCTCTCTCTCTCTCTCTCCCCCTCTCTCTCCCTCTCTCCCTCCCTCTCTCTCCCTCTCTCTCTCTCTCTCTCTCCCTCCCTCTCTCTCTCTCTCTCTCTCTCTCACTCCCTCTCTCCCCCTCCCTCCCTCTCTCTCTCTCTCCCTCTCTCTCTCCCTCCCTCTCTCTCTCTCTCTCTCTCTCTTTCTCTCTCTCCCTCTCTCTCTCTCTCTCTCTCTCTCTCCCTCCCTCTCTCCCTCTCTCTCTCTCTCTCTCTCTCTCTCTCTCTCTTTCTCTCCCAGCACGGCCCCTTCCCAGTGTGCTTTCTGGTGCTCTGTGAAGTGGAACACGCCATCAGCAGAAACTCAGATATGTCATAACGCCTGTTTAACTTAAAGATGGCGGCCACGGATAACGCCACACGCCGGGTGTAGGTAGCTGATTTGAGTTCTGTCTCAAATATTGACATTTCCTCTGCATCATCGATACAACTTTCCCTTCTATCCCGGTGTCTGAATAAACTAGTTATTTAATAAAATAAATTCAATACATTTAAAGCGCCTGATAAAAAGCGAACTGGCCCAGAGATGTGAACACACTCTAACCCTCACACACGGTTTACATGGTCACATCTCGCTGCATGCTACAACAATTAAGTGCATTTGTTTATCTCTTTAGTCACGGGTTCGTCTGAAGGACCTACAAACAATAAACCCATTCTTGTGTGTGTGTGTGTGTGCGGGTGAAAGCATCTGTCTGGGCTTGTCTGGGGAATATCCTCGTGGACGGGACACGCGTTTGTCTTTGTCCCCCGTCCCCCGTCCCCCCCCCGCCTCCTGCACCTCCCGCATTAAAGTTGTGATTGATGCCTCAAATTACCCATCCTCCCTTGCACGCGCGCGAGCAAATAAATAAATAACCAATCGTGTTGAGAGAGCGAATCAACCCGGTGGATTATTCATGAGTTCCCTCCCAAGCTGCTCCCAGTGGCGGCGGCGCCGGCAGCATATGGAGGAGTAAATTGAGACAGGTTGGGAGGAACAGGTGGTCAGTTTTCCGGGGACGACGGCGAGGTGGCTGTTCCCCAGAGGCGAGGGGCGGGGGGGCGGGGGGGGGACTCCCAGAATACCCCTCTGCCAGCACGCCGACGCCACGCCCCGCTACGCTCAAATGCCACGACAGCGGCCGAGTTGAAAAACACGCTGCGTTGTTTCTGAGAGAGCTCTGTCAGGGGGGGGTGGGTCGGATCACCTCACATTAAGACTCATCAGGAGTTTGTTTTGTGATTATGATGTTTTTTGAGGGGTCTGGTTGTAAGGAAGCTTTGTAGTTAAAGCGTTGCGTTTCTTTTGTTGTGAATCATGTGAAGTTAAACTCACTCTCCTTAACGCTTAGAGGGTTAAATGGGCCACCTGCTTTTATTCACTTTCTGTTGGAATAAATGAGAATTTGTTCCTCATTGCACAGTTGGGCACCAGTAACATTCAATGTTGTTGTTGTTAAAATTGTAATTAAGTAAAGCTAAGATAAGTAAAGCTAAACGCAAAAGAACTTCCTCCCGTACTCTCTCTCTCCCTCCCTCTCTCTCTCCCTCCCTGTCTCTCTCTCTCTCCTTCTCTCCCTCTTTCTCCCCCCCCACCCCCCCCCCCCCTCTCTCTCTCCCCCCCCCTCCCCTCTCTCTCTCCCCCCCCCCCCCCTCCCCCCTTTCTCTCTCTCTCTCTCTCAGTAATGGTGGCATATACAGTAGAGTACCCTGTGGGCATCTATTTCCCTGAGCCAGCACCCTTCCAGAGCCCACTAGCCTAATAAACCTTCCTCCCTCCCCCTCTCCTCCTCCTCCTCCTCCCTCCATCTGTCTGCATTATTGCCTGGCTACAATGTTACATTTACCTGGTGTTCCAGTCATACCCAGCAGCACTAGCATTAAGGCTAATTATATGCTAATTCCCAATGATTAGTTCTGTTACAAACATGCTTATGAGTGAAGCTCGCTATGTTTACTAATAATCAACTCTCATTCTTTTTTTGTTGTAAAGTGTTTTTGTTTTTCACACGACTCACCCTTCTTGTAGAGAGACAACATGTTGTGGATCCTTTTTTTTTTTTTTTTACAGAGTCGATGAGCACAGCAACAGTTGCTATGGACATATGGGAGGCGGAATGTGTTGGAGAGTGTGGGCGCCGTTGTGTCATCGCTTCATCCCAGACAGATGCTCCGCTGCAGGGTGGGGGGCAGCTGGGACACGTCCAGGCAACCGGAGGGATATTTGTTGGTCATACATTTACAGTACATGCTTATGTTGTTTGGCTGGTGTTTACAGGGTCAACCGTGTCTGGAACATTCCAGGAAGTATACTGTAAGTCTCGCCTTCCTGCTTATACTGCATGGGCTATGTTTAGCATGCTAGGAGATTTAGCTTCAGCATACATGCCGGGGGGGTGTGTCCTCTGAGAAGCCCCGCCTTCCTCTTATTGGTCAGTTGTCTAATCGTCTTTTGTCTAAACCCCGACAGAGATGGACTGTCAATGTGGCGGACACGCATGTGGACACGCGTGTTAAAGCCTGACATTCTCACACATTTTTAATCAAACCGCTCAACCCCCGTGAAATAAACTGCGAGAGGATGTGCCAATATGTGAGAACGAGTTCCTGGTGGACTTGCCAGACAACAAATTGAACAAAGAACCCTATGAAACAACATAACACGGTCCAACGGCTTCATGGCCGCCGGCCCGTTTGCCTGGCTGCAATTATGGACAACTGACAACCTTTGTGTATATTTACAAAATGGTGTCCGACACGACGTTGGATTGTTCTGCGTTCTGTCTCTGCTTCGGTCCGGGCGCTCTGCTGGGCTCGGATGCGGCAGCTGCAGCTTTAGGATGTCTGTCTTCATCACGGAATCTTGACAACGGCTTTGGGTCTCAACATTTCAAACAGGCTACAAAACAGGGATGGGTTTAATACGGCGGCGCAAGATGATCACCGCGTAACGCGGACGCCAATCCGAAAGACAGCCGTCATAACAACCGACATCCCGACCTGGCGTCCGCCGATAACACCTGACTCGAGGAATTATCCGCTGTCCGCGATGTCCCGAATCGGATTGATTGGAAGGGCCTCATCTTTGCGTATGAAGTCCTTAGTGTAATGAGCCTGTCAGTGGATCAAGGCGCGAGGTGTCCTCACACTGTCTGTGTCAGTTCATTTAGATTCTCCCCCCGGAGTCTCGACAGCTATCATCGCTCATAACAGGCGCGTCAGTCAGGGAGGGGGGCCGAAGACACGGCAGGGCGCCCAGGCCCCTCGGAGGCGCCGCCCGAACGGAGGACGGACGGACGGAAGGGGAGGGGGGGGTTGCGGAAGCACTCGTCCGTGTGAACGGCAGACGCGCGACCGGGATGAGCTTCGAATGGAAACTAACTGCTTTTGACGTCTCTTGTCCGTCAACGCGCGTGGGCCCCGGCGTGGAACAGCAGGGCGGCGCCCCTTGCGTATAGGCTCTTTGCACAAGCTCCACTACTTCCTGAAAATCTACAGGCATATTTATTTCCTGTCCTATACTATTGGATGGAAGTGATGAATCAGGTGTGATCAGCTGTGCCGCACACCTGATTAATCACTTCCATCCAGTAGTATAGGACAGGAAATAAGGATGCCTGGAGAATTCCAGGAAGTAGTGGAGCTTGTGCAAAGAGCCTATTCCGTGTAAAGGAGACGTTTCCGAAACAGGAAGTGTGATACTGTACCTCCAGGATATGGCTGTCTCTAGATAGAAGGAAGGAACGGTTTTAGGCGCTTGAAAGTAGTGGGAAGTGTCTCTGTCCCTAAACTCTGTTTTTTTCTGGTTAAATAAAGGTTCAATAAAAATAAAGCTTTCATAGCTTGAATAGGAAATTAGATTCGTATTGGTGTGTCTATCCATTACTGGTCTTGTTGTATAGATATTTGAGCAAGTGACAATTCCATACGCATGCAGGGAGGAAATTAGACTACAGTACATACTGTATAGTCAATAGAAGGCCACATGGCAATACTTTTATTATATTATTATATTATAATATTATTGTATATGATGTAATGTACACCAAAGAGCCTGCAGTATGGTGCAGTAACTACAGTAACATACTGAATGGCTGTATGCAAATATCTGTTACTTGCTATGATCTAGACTCTGTGTTGCCGGTGCCCTCTGCCTTGTCCAGCGACTGTGCCAGGGTACGAGATGAGCGCTACTAAGCTGTCCATCTCCCGCAGGCGAGCAGCGTGCCAACTCCTCTCATTAGTCTGGCCTCACCAGCGCCACGGACACACACAGAGTCCGCCACAAACATCTGCTTAGGGAGGAGCCGCCCTCGCGACCCCAGCCAGTCACGATCGCACGGCCGATCAGAGGGCCCGCTGCCACCGAGAGCAGTGGGGAGGGCGGGTCCTTGCGCTGCTTCTCGTCCAATGAGAGGGGAGCAGATGGGAGGGTAGCACGTGAGGGTGCCTGGGGCGCTTGTAAATCACCTCAGGGTCTGACTCCGCCTCAGCGCGTCACGGGAGAACGGAGAGCGAGACGAGCCGGGGTCCGCTGGGAAAACGCCCGCTCCATTTCATCGCTGACACACGACGAGAAGCCTGTCAATAAATGCAGATCGCTTACAGGAAAAGACAAGGTCATATATTAGCTTTGTCTTCGTTCCAGATCTTAGAATCTTCCCTCCCCTGCTTCACATCAGCATGTCCTCCCTTGTCATACTTATTATTGACTTAAAAACAAAGTTGATTTGCTAGTTTATGTATTGTCTATGATAGCCCCTCATATGACATAAAAAACATGACAAAAACTTTTGTTGTTGTCTAAAATGCAAAACCCTTCCTCTCATCTTTGAGATATTTGAAGAGGGAAGCCTTAGATTTATTTCTGATGTTTTACTATCACACACAACACACACGCACACACACACGCACACACACACACACACAAGTTGCATCTACAATCCAAGCTAACACAGCGGGGGGGCGCCACATCAAAAGCAAACAACCCTCTTATTTTTTCGGTCACGCTTCTCCGATATCAAAACGCAGGATGTGAAGGCGTCCGCCTCGTCAAACTTTCCCTCAATCTGTTGTCTTGTTCTGTCTGTGCGCGTTTGTTTGCTTTTAATAAGGAAGGACAGAAGTAGGCTACAGGAGGAGCCGGTGACCCTCGGCTCTGTTCGCGTTCCCCTCCCCCTGACGGAAGATCTGTTTCCCGGGGACTTCAAACCGCCCGAGAAAGACGCGCCAGACGACGCCAGCGTCTCCTAGCCTCTCGCGTCGCGCGCCACCGACTCGATCTGCGAGTATAATTCCCGGAACGCCGTACCGACCGTACTGGCGATGGCGTGGCGCTCTCTCCTCCCCTCCTCCTCCCCCTTGCCCCCTGCTCCTCGATCCAATTAGACACGTGTGCTGTGCAATGTTGCCGAAAAGCCCCGGCGCCCCAGAAGGCCCAAGGTGTGTTATTATCTTGTATTAGTGCACCACCTGCCTCGCCATAATGATTACTAATTGGCTCAGCGCGTGTCCCGGAATAAAGAAATGAGGCACTTTACTCTGATTAAGGAAGTCATGGACCGCTGAGAGCCAAGGCCTTAGAGGTCTTTTCACTGTAACATTGTAATGAGGAGAAAAGAGTCCAAAGGTTTCAGGTACGTACTGAAATATAGCACTGTATCGAGACTGGGAGTTGAATTATAGACGCAGTTCGCATTTCATCCGTTTGTTTGATGTTTTGGTGTGCTTTGAGGCCTTCGCAAGATGTGACGCCAATGCCACGCCTGATCAAACTACTGTAGCTAAGTGACCATGATGTCAAATGACCATCATGCATTGCATGTCATGTCGCCAAGCAAATAGTGCTTATCGCTGCATCTGTTTGAGCATGGTGCTTTGCATGTGTTACTACAGAGATGATCAGGCTATAAACGGACGCTCATAGCAAGCATAGAGCCAGTGGTTCGCAGATCAGATCACATCAGGCAGTGTGTGTGTGTGTGTGTGTGTGTGTGTGTGTGTGTGTGGTAAAAATAAACCACTAAATGATGCCTCTGGCATCTCAATGTCAACTGACGACATCAAGAGCCAAGCAATGAACACGATGTGACTCACAGACGCCAGTCACTTGGCAATTGAACAGATGTGCTGATCTCAATTCACAATATGATTCTGCAACAGAATGATGCCAGGGTGAGGGTACAGCTCGTCACGCGGCCTGTCCTCCTGGTGTCACGCGGTCTGTCCTCCTGGTGTCACGCGGTCTGTCCTCCTGGTGTCACGCGGTCTGTCCTCCTGGTGTCACGCGGTCTGTCCTCCTGGTGTCACGCGGTCTGTCCTCCTGGTGTCACGCGGTCTGTCCTCCTGGTGTCACGCGGTCTGTCCTCCTGGTGTCACGCGGTCTGTCCTCCTGGTGTCACACGGTCTGTCCTCCTGGTGTCTCGCGGTCTGTCCTCCTGGTCTCAGTCGTTCTTTGGTCAGTCGGCAAACGACTGTCTTTGGGGGACAGTCGTTTGCCGTCCCCCAAAAAGCAGGTACGGTATGAGGAAACCCATCCATACTTCTGTGTTTGCACTGACTGACTGTACCAGTAAATGTATGTGTTTTATATTCATGCAACGCGTCGCACGCTCGCCAGTGAAAACACTTGAACGGAAAGCTACTTTAACCGGCGCTTGCGAGACACGGCGGCGAACGAGCCTGCCTCTACAGAGCCAGCTGGGGGCTGGGGTCGGAGGGGTGGGGGTCACGGGGATGAAAGACGAGGGGGGAGGGGATGGGGGGGTTGGTTAATTGCGGAGGTTGCTCCTGGGAGCCCCCCCGGCGTGGAGAGATAACGGCGGAACGCCGCGGAGGTCCTTATCCGTGAGCGATGACCTTGGCCCGCCTCAACACCAGCAGCCTCCCCGGACTGGAGGACGTGACATCATCCTCCGCCAAGGTAGCTGAGTGGGTGAGTAGAGCGCGCGTTGAGCTCGTCGGGGGGGAGGAGGGGGAGGAGGAGGAGGGGGAGGAGGAGGAGGAGGACGGGGGTTGTGGCAGATTAAAAGGTCCGTTAAATTAGAGACCCCTGTGTTTTGAGACTATGCTGGATGAGGCCTCTGCGTGAAGTGCAGTAACACTAGAGAGAGTAGGAGAGAGATATTGGGCATGTTGTTTGCGTTCTACAGTAGTAACAGTATTTAGGATTGTGATGGCCGCATCCACAGCCACACAACTGGTCTGGTAACACTCTGACAGAACATTACATTTACTCACATTATATTCAGTTATTTAGTTATTATTGAGAACTTTCCTTTGTTGCAGGCACGCCACATGGTCAAACAAACAAATCACATGACACAGGTTCTACGCGACCGTCGACGAGGGCGTCCGCTCGGGTCTCCTGCAATCAAGCCGTCATTCTCCGCCCGTAGCTGCTCTCGTTCACGCGTGACTGGCCTCCGCATGACAATGACGTTCAAGGGAGACGGTATATAATCAGTCATTCATACACGTCACGTGAGTCGAGCGCTCGTCGTCCGTAGCAGCGTCGTCGAGTCGTCGTCGTCGTGGCGCGGCGGGGTGAGCGGGTACAAACCACGCCGTCCTCAGCCCCGGAGCCTGTCAGCACACCGGTTATTATTATCGCCTTCCCATAATGCACCCCCGCCCGCTCGTTGTCACCTATCTCCGGCTGTGACGCCTTCCCCCGGCGCGCAGGGGTTGTGGCGGCGGGCGCCAGAAAGGAAGGCGCTCCGGCGGACGCTTATCTGACAGCCGAAACGGCGTCGCCGGCGCCCTCGTCTCCCTCACCCCGCCCCCGCCGCGGATGACTTCATCTGGAGACATTTCGCTGGGATTTGCATGGCGGCGTTTGTTCGGTGGGGGGAATGTGACGGCGTGGAAAAAAAATAAATGGTTTGAGGAAATTAATGGGAGCTGGTACAGTAGCACAGCTGGCTATCTCTTAATGCTAGGTCTACTGTACCTGCCAATTTAGAGATTCAGAAATATGGTGCTTTTTTGCACCTTGCAGACTGAAACTGTATTATTGTGATAAGGTTTATATTAGTGCAGACTTATCAATACTGATGTTTAGCGGGCTCGTTTCCAGAGGTCATGGCCGCTGGCCGGTCTCTACTGTAGGTGATACAGTCTCGCCCTGGAAATAATAACTTGGATCACCTGCAGTCAACACAGCAGTATATCTGTCAATATGTTGCCATGCGCCTGCTTGGTTACACTGTCTGATTGGACGGTTTAGCATTCCAGACGCAGCGCAATTGGTTCAGAACTCAGCAGGCGTTTCCTGTTTAGACTCTGTTCAGTAGTCTCCACAGCAGCCTCACACACATCAGCGCTTACATCAGGAGAGAGGTGTTTTGACACTTTTAGTAAAGTTCCCTTTTAGCTGGCTACTCACCGAGTGAAGTGGACGAAGGAGGCGGACAAGCACACGACGACCGCCACAAGACCTACCGCTCAGATATCGCTCTGTAGTACCTGACCGCACGGACGCCATTTTGGTAACAGCTATGAATAACACTCTTCAGCTCTTGAGTATTATTGCATAGGCCTATTAGCTCTTGAGTATTATTGCATAGGCCTATTACTTTAAAACCCACAGTCAACACAACACATTACTCATTCATCACTGCAGCATGCTCACAACTTCTGTAAGTGTTGCTAAATTAAAAGTTGAGTCTAAACATGCTTAATGCAGCAAAGTGACAACTTAATAATCAAGGATGTTGTTTTTTTTTACTCGGTTGTTTTCAGGTAACCCAGTTTTCACGGTAGTAGCCTCGGTTCCCCTCCGGGGGGTGAAGGGAGGGACTCTATTTAGGGGATAGTAGAGTACGCTGACAGCCCTTTCCCCCATGGCCTTCTCTCCCCTCAAGCCCCGCCCCCTCGCGTTCTCGCCACGGCGGCGGGTAAATAAAGAAATAAAGGCGGATGAAATACCGCCGCCACTGCACCTCTCCCGAGGAGAACAAGAATAATGCCTTCATTTGCTACTCTGCACCAAACGATAGACATGGGTTTTATGGCTGTAGTATTTCTGATTGGCATCCTAGGACAGGCGTTTGAATTATTTAATAGAAGCTGGCTCCCTTAGTAGAGGAGGGAAAAGAGATATGCTTTCTTGTTTGTTTGTGCGAGCCGGCGTGAGTGCTCCAGGCCCTTCTCTCTCTCTCTCTCTCTCTCTCTCTCTCTCTCTGCCTCTCAGTCTCCGGCTTTGTCCAGCGGACAAAACGTCATTCATTTTTGCTCCTTATGGCTTCAAAGAAGCAGGAAATATCGGGAGTCGTTATCAGAATACCTCACGTGTAGCGACTTATGTGCCCAGATCAATTTTTTTTAATGATGTTCTTTTGTTAATGATGATAAGGAATGACATTAGTGAGCGCTACATCCACCTCGAACCCTCTGTCGGGGAAGTTACACAGTCAAGGGAGCTTGGGAGTCCAACCATCACAATGTAGAGCACAGGGATGGTAATAGAAAGTTCTGGGGCCCGGGGCCTCTCACAAACCACATCCATTTCCTGTCTAGGACACGCAAGTCAGTCAGCGCGCCGAGCGATACCTCCCCAGAGGCCCACAGGGGTGTCTGCGGGTGCTCAGATCTTCTGCTACTCCACTACTTCCAAAAATGTATAAACCCGGGCTTTTTTAGCAGATGGGAACCGGCTTTGTCTGGAATGCAAATGCCAAAGTGCGGAGATTCACAGTCTCAGCCTGGCGCCCTGGAATACCGCGCGACGCCTCCGGTGACGTAGCCTCATTGTGACAAGAACCCCGCTGAACGTTCTATCCGGGGAACCTTTTAGAACAGACAGTGGGCCAACTGGACGTGACCAGTTTGACCCTGACCCAGTCCCCCCCCCCACCCCCCCACCCTCAACCCCCTGCTTATCGGGTGTGATCTCCACTCGTCTGTCTGACCTTGGCTAGCAGATAGAGGCGTCAGAGAGATAAGGGTGGTGGGGGGGGAGGAGGAGGAGGAGGAGGAGGAGGAGGAGGAGAGCCTGGGGGGGGGGGGGTAGAGTCGGAGGAAATGCATTCCCTCAACCGCCTTTTTGAGAGCCCCAATTTACATTAGAGAGAGGCAGTCCTCTGGGAAGCAGCATGATAGATGTATGAAGCTACAATCGGGCGCGGCGCGGGTTGGGGGGGGGGGGGGGGGGGGGGGCGGTTGGTGGCTGGGGGCCGGGATGACCCGATTTTCGCAAATTTGGCCCAGGGGATACGAGAGAGAGAGAGAGAGAGAGAGAGAGAGAGATCTTGGGTGGATTTAAGGATGTGCTTTTGAGAGAGGGTGGGTATATCAGTCAGAGGCGTTAAGGGGGCTATATTTATCACCGTGCGCGCAGGAGCACTTCAGCGATGCAATATCCCCCAAACACTAGGTCACACTGAATATGATCATGGAGAGGGAACTGCTATTCACGCCGGCCAGAAGTTAAGTCGGTTCAACTCAGAGTAGAATGCGGTCCTCACCAGATCAGAGCGTGGCCGGATCCCAGAGGGGGGGGGGGGGGGGGAGCGTATTGGGACGCCGCAGCCCGAGGGCGGCCCGTTTAATCTCGTCTCGAGGGTTCGTCGCGCTACAGCGACCCTGTATGGCGTCGGAATGACGGTCGTTAGCCGGGAGAGTCGAGGACTTGTCGCATCGTTGGCTGGCGGGCCTGGCACGACAAATCCTCAACAGTTAGTAGAAGGTAATTGGACACTGGGTCAGTGTCCATTTGCTACCAAATTGGGTGAAAGGAAACAGCAAACACACTCAAAGTAGAATGCATTCTCTCATAATCATCACGATTACCATTCCACTGTCTTCATTTCTTCATTCCACGCGTCTGTCTTCATTTCTTTGGAGTTCTAGTTTATCTGCTGTAGTCAGAAGCCTGAGTGAGCAGTGATACGTTGTGCACAGCGCCCGCGCAGGGCTGTAAAATAGAGCACGGCGTGACACGGCCCTCCAGCCTCCCCCGTCCGTGACGTGCCGTTAAGCGCGCGGGGGGAGATGAGATGTCTTCTGAGGTGATTTATGTGCGCTCAAAGCACTGGTGGCTCGCCCCTCGAATCTCCTCCCCTCTCGTTGGACGAGAGAGGCGGCGCAAGCCCCGCCTTCTCAAAGCTCTTCTCGGTGGCGCCTCTTGGTCCTCTGATTGGCCGTGGGATGGTGATTGGCGGGGTCGCGAGGGCAGATGTTTATGACCAGACTAAGTGTGTGTCCATGTAGAGGCCAGACCGACGAGGATGACTGACCCTAAGTCCCTAGGTCAGTGGAGTTGGCACGCTGCTCGACTCGGGGAGATGGACAGCTTAGTAAACACTGACCCTGGAACAGTTACCGGACAAGACAGAGAGGATTCCATCGTGTGTCAGTCAATCGAGTGCAACCATTCATCCATATGTCCTACATCCTATGTGTCCGCTTGGGACAATGTCGCTGGGGATGGTCTCTCCAGGGTTGTCAGGTACCTGGGTGGGGTATCTCCTGGGCCAGGGTGGTCAGGTACTCAGGTGGGGTATCTCCCAGGGTTGTCAGGTACTCAGGTGGGGTATCTCCCAGAGTGGTCAGGTACTCAGGTGGGGTATCTCCCCAGGGTTGTCAGGTACTCAGGTGGGGTATCTCCCAGGGTGGTCAGGTGCTCAGGTGGGGTATCTCCCAGGGTGCTCAGGTACTCAGGTGGGGTATCTCCCAGGGTAGTCAGGTACTCAGGTGGGGTATCTCCCAGGGTTGTCAGGTACTCAGGTGGGGTATCTCCCCCAGGGTAGTCAGGTACTCAGGTGGGGTATCTCCCAGGGTAGTCAGGTACTCAGGTGGGATATCTCCCAGGGTTGTCAGGTACTCAGGTGGGGTATCTCCCCCAGGGTAGTCAGGTACTCAGGTGGGGTATCTCCCAGGGTTGTCAGGTGCTCAGGTGGGGTATCTCCTGGGGTAGTCAGGTACTCAGGTGGGGTATCTCCCAGGGTAGTCAGGTACTCAGGTGGGGTATCTCCCAGGGTGGTCAGGTACTCAGGTGGGGTATCTCCTGGGGTAGTCAGGTACTCAGGTGGGGTATCTCCCAGGGTAGTCAGGTACTCAGGTGGGGTATCTCCCAGGGTAGTCAGGTACTCAGGTGGGGTATCTCCCCAGGGTGGTCAGGTACTCAGGTGGGGTATCTCCCAGGGTTGTCAGGTACTCAGGTGGGGTATCTCCCAGGGTTGTCAGGTACTCAGGTGGGGTATCTCCCAGGGTGGTCAGGTACTCAGGTGGGGTATCTCCCAGGGTAGTCAGGTGCTCAGGTGGGGTATCTCCCAGGGTGGTCAGGTACTCAGGTGGGGTATCTCCCAGGGTAGTCAGGTACTCAGGTGGGGTATCTCCCAGGGTAGTCAGGTACTCAGGTGGGGTATCTCCCAGGGTAGTCAGGTACTCAGGTGGGGTATCTCCCAGGGTGGTCAGGTACCCAGGTGGGGTATCTCCCAGGGTAGTCAGGTGCTCAGGTGGGGTATCTCCCAGGGTGGTCAGGTACTCAGGTGGGGTATCTCTCCAGGGTGGTCAGGTACTCAGGTGGGGTATCTCCCAGGGTAGTCAGGTACTCAGGTGGGGTATCTCCCCCAGGGTAGTCAGGTACTCAGGTGGGGTATCTCCCAGGGTAGTCAGGTACTCAGGTGGGGTATCTCCCAGGGTAGTCAGGTACTCAGGTGGGGTATCTCCCAGGGTAGTCAGGTACTCAGGTGGGGTATCTCCCAGGGTTGTCAGGTACTCAGGTGGGGTATCTCCCAGGGTAGTCAGGTACTCAGGTGGGGTATCTCCTGGGCCTTTCTGCGCAGAGTTTGCATGTTCTCCCCGTGTTCTCAAGGGTTCCCCCCCTTAAAGAACCCGATACGAAAACCACGCAGAAGAACAGATCGCTGACGCTGTTCGTCCCTGACGGAGACAGACAGGAGCGCTTGGATTGGTCCCCGGCTGCGTCCCAGCATGCACGCTGCCTACTGTCTTGTCCCAGCTGCCCTTGGGGGAAGGACGAAGAGATGGGTTAAGCGCAGAGAACATTTCATCCTCGAACCTGAATGCGTGTGTGTGTGTGTGTGTGCCATGTGTCGCCGATAGCGTGTGCATCGGTGTGTGCGGCGTGACGAATAAAGATTTCTTCTCCTCCTCACACTGCGTCTGTAATTGAACAGCTCCATGTAGCGTCGCCCGCGGCAACGCCGTCAAACGCTCCCAGAACTCCTCCAGCTGAATCTCGACCGCCATTGGTCAGTTCCTTCCAGGAGTTCCCGACCTTTTGTAGGAAACCCATGTGGCGCGTTGCGGTTGGTTGGTTTACATCCTGTCAAACGGGAACCTATGACACAAAGAGAGACGCGTCCCTCGCGGAAATGTCAAAGTCGGTGGCGTTTTGGCAGCTGTAGTTCTCCGACTGTGACACCATCGGCAGAGCTGTGAAGAAGAAAAAACCTTGCACACTGCAGGGCTCCGTTTTCAATATTTATTACACCACAAAAAGTGCTGGTGACGTTTGGAGCTCACTGCTCTTCATCAGACTGTCTGTCTGCTATCTGCCGTCGGACTCTTCTGACAGGCACAACGTTTGTCGGTATTCGGTCCGTTCGATCAAGCGAAACTGCCTTGATCTGTTGCATGGGATGGCTTTTATGATGAATATCGGACCAGGTTTAGCCCAAACATGTGAGTAAACAGGTGGTCATGTGACCGGCGTGTCCCTCGCTTCCTCACATCCTCTGTTCTCGTCCCTCTCTGTCGGACAGGAGTCCGGGCGTGGCTCACTCCAGCTATGTACATGTCTCTGTGAGTGTGTATTGTGTGTGTGTGTGTGTGTGTGTGTTTGTGTCCTCTGCAACGCGATGACCTCACAGCGGCGCCGTAGCCTATCCGCACCTTCCATGGCAGAGACCCAATCACGACCTCACCGTGTGCTCTCTCTCGACATCTCCTCTTGATCCCAAAAACAATGAAAGACAATTAATACCCCCCAAAAAACAATATAATTCTGCTTGTGTTCAATATCCATTCCCTCCGCTTGAGAGGCGAGAGTTCTCTGCTGTTCCCCCTGGAGAGAACCTCACCTCCCTGCCCGGGTTCCCCACCTGGGTTCCGTGTCCACCACACCAACAACGTCGCCTCGGTACCGGGAGGAGGCGTGGCCTGGCGTGCACCTATCTGCGGCCGCCGTCGCCATGGCGATTAATCCGCGTTAAAAAAAAAAGAAGAGCGGTGGCGCCCCGGGGGTCAGGGGTCGGGGGTCGGCGGCGACTGATTGGAATCATGTCCCTAGGAGGGTCGGGGCGGTAATTGCCTTCGTGTTGGAGAGGAAAAAGAAGGTCGAAGGTCACGGCGGCCTGGCGTGCCCCCCTCCCACCCTTCGTCGAGGGACACCTTTAAGGCCGGGACTAAAACCGTTGTGTGTGTGTGTGTGTTTGTGTGTGTGTGTGTGTGTGTGTGTGTGTGTGTGTGTGTGTGTGCGTGTGAACACAACAATAAAACGAGTCCGACATTATTTGTCACACTGCATGTAAATGGCACGGCTACCGTGTAGAATGAAACGCGCTTGGCTGTGACCCACGCTCAGCTCAAACTGACCACGCTGAGATTAAGAGCGACATGCCTTACCCGACTGAGCTAGTCCTGTCTGTCTGTCTGTCTGTCTGCCTGCCTGTCTGTCTGTCTGTCTGTCTGTCTGTCTGTCTGTCTGTCTGTCTGTCTGTCTGTCTGTCTGTCTGTCTGTCTGTCTGTGTCTGTCTGTCTGTCTTCCTTCCTTCTGGATGGATTTCCCTTCAGTTGCATCACCAAGTATAGCGTACGATAAGTGGAATGTTTCATTATGTGTAGTCGACTTGAAGAATGCGTAACGATCCGTTCCATTTCCCCGACGTCTGGTCAATGGTGCTTGTGACGCTCTTCTCAAAACTCCCGGGTGAAAGGATGTTTCCTTGAGAGGAAGACACTCTTCTCGCACCGTTCGTCTTCCTGGAGAGCTCTCGAAGACGCCACGCGAGCGTTCCTGCCCTCCCTCGCACAATCCCCCCCACCCCCCCCCCCCGCAACACGCACGCATACCAGGAGCAAATAGCTCTTCTGGCGCTCTCCAAAGAAACGGCAGCCATATCACAAGTAGCGCTGAAGAGACAAATAGAGACAGAAAGAGAGAGGGAGAGAGAGAGAGAGAGAGAGAGAGGGAGAGAAGCTTGGATAATGGCTGTATCTCCACTTGTGTTCGTTCCGTATCTCAGAATTCAGAGAATTCATGTCACTCATGTCACATCCCCTGCCTGACCCCTGACTCCTGACCCCTGGTCGACTTGAACCCGCAGAGGGTTTTATTTATTTATCACAACGACCGTGAACTCAGCTGGTCGGCGCTTCTCGGCTTTCATTGGAATCAAAATGGCGGCGGCGATCTGAACATGTCCCCGATAAAGCGCTGTGTCAGGTGAGAAAAGGTGTGTCGGAGTTGAGAAGCCAGGCTCTCGCCGCCATTTGCATCCAATCAGGTTTGTTGTTTCGGCGGCCGCTCCTTCAGGAGAGAGAGGGAGGGAGGCGGGGCGAGTTTTCGTCAGCCCGTCTCTCTGCTCGTCTCTCCGTCCGTCCGTCCACCTGTCTGTCCACCTGTCCGTCGTGCGACGTCGCGAGCATCAGCACCTTGATCCACCATTCATCTCTCGCCTAACAGTAATGGTCCACGTCCTCCGAGAAGCTTTTAAGAGGCCGGTAGGACGAGGGAGATGTATTAACTTGATGATACACACTACAGTGCTCCTACATCTCCAGATGTGCGTCGGTCTCTCACCGTGGGCAAGACGTTCGCCTGGAAGCAATACTCCTGATGAACTAGGTCATACGTGAAGTGCGCATGTTGTGTGTGTGCGTCCGTGCGTGTGCTGGTGTGCGTGGTGTCCGTGCGTTCCCGGTGTGTGTGTGCGCGTGTGCACGCGTGTGTGAGAGAGAAAGTTGCTTCGTATGTTGGTTCCACTCAGCATAAATTGATCCGCTGAATGCATTAGCAGATTGCCTATTGATGAGGGGCTGGATTTATAAGGCCTTGACTGATGGCAGCAATCTAGGAGTATAAATAAGTGAATATGCGCCCTGTCCTGCTCCCAGACAGCAGTAAAACCCTGATTTGCAATCTCATCTGCATTTGCAAATGTCAACCTCACTACACCCCACTGCCTTCGCCCGACCAACAGATCAAGAATATGAGTTTTCAGACTGTAACGTGTGTATATAGTTGCGCTTAATCTCAGGCAAGCGAGACCTTTGAGCAAGACTTTTATTTGAAGTCAAATAAAACGACAGCATCTCATTATGTCTCGACTGTATCCTCGATATCCCGTCTAACAAGCGCGGAAGACGAGGCGAGCCTCTCTTAGTAGTCACCCTAAAGAATGCTCCGGAAGGCTTAGACACAGGTCCATGTCGTAAGTTGCCAAGAAGCGTTAAAATGTGTCTTTGTGGTCGTCCTCTTATCCAATGCCAATCTCCCTGTTAAGAAAGGAAAAGAAGTTCTATGTTCTTGTCAGGCAGCGGTCAGGGACGCCTCACTCTGTAATCTGCCTTGAAGGACCTGGAACATCCGAAGGGCCTAACTCCAGACCGAGACCGAAGGCGCTCGCGTCGTCGACATCAAACGCCGCCGCCAGTTTGGGCAAAAGTGCAAAATGGCGAAGCAGGCGGCGTGGAAATGAAAAGGGTCCTCGCTAGCTTTCGGCACACCTCGCGGTATCACAGACCTCGCGGTATTTGACTTTGCGTGACAGCGGTTGGAGGACGTCAGCGCGGAGTCGTCCCAAGAACGTTCTGGATCTTAATGGTCTATGCTGGAGCACAGAGCAGATGCTTGTAGCTCCCTCTGGAAGCCGCTCGCCACAGAAGGTACTGTAAGCGATATCAAACGGGGAAATAACAGGCATGGCGACAGCAAGTGTGAGGACGTGTGTGTGTGTGTGCGGGCGTACGTGCGTGCTTGTGAACAGACCACTGCATCATCTCTGTCGGCGTCCCGCGCCCTCGGATGTGAAGTCGTCTACGACGCACCTCGCCTGAAACCGATCCTCCGATCCTTTGATCGGCGAGTCTACCGCAGAGACCCCCCCCCCCCTCCCCGACACCCCCAGCCCAGCCACCCTTAACTTTGAACTGCGGATCAATGGCCTCTTAAGTGTCACGCGATCGATGCGGCCGCGTATTCTTTTTAATGGCCGCCGGTGCCGAAAATACGAATCCGAGGCCCCCGGCCCGCGCTCGGCATCGGCGTTCCGGGAACGCCAGAGGAAGCGATGCGTCATGAATCCGGCCGTTCGGTCATTCATACACGCCTCCCCCCCCCCCGGGAAGAGGGCGGTGGGTCGGGCCTCGGGCGGGGTGGGGGCGAGAGCGGAGGGTCGATACCCCTCAGAAGAGGCGGGAAGGGGGGGAGGGGGGGGGGGATTAGGTGTCCGCGGACGGCAGCCGAGGGAGGCGATACAGAAAGGGTAATGGAGCGCAGGCGGCAGGAGCGGTTTGTGGCGATAGGCGGAGCTGAACAGGGGCCACGCCGGCCATCTTTCTTTTTTTGGGGGGGGGCGAGGGGGGGGACAAAACTTCTGCGGTGTATTGATTTTCGCCTCGGCGAGCTCGCCCCCCTCTCCCCCCCCTTCCCACGCTCTCTGTCCCCTACACTTCATCTGCGGTCTCTCCGTCTGCCTGCGTCTCTCTCTCTCTCTCTCTCTATCCCTCCTTCTCTCCCTCTCTCTCTCCTCCCTCTCCCTCTCTCTCCTCAGTGTTGCTGGTTGTCAGTGTCTCTCTGCCGCGTCCGTTCTCCAGGAGTCGTCCAGGTCCGCCCTCAGCTGCGCACGCTCACATCAGAGGCCCCAACTGATAAACCGGTTGACGTGCGCATGTATGTGTGTGTGTGTGTGTGTGTGTGTGTGTCTGTCTTGCCTGTCTGTCTGTCTGTCTGTCTGTCAGTCTGTCTGTCTGTCTGCCTGTCTGTCTGTCTGTCCAGGAAAGTTTTTGACCACAGTCCCAAAACCTAGTTGAGGATCCATCTCCCCTTGTTCCAGATCTGTGTCATCTGTGTTAATCCATCCACACCCACTGAACACTTTAACCAGATTAAACACTAAACATGTTTCAATCAAACCAGTCTATTCTGGATTCACATGAGTTACAAGCCAATTATCCCCCAATCTGGCCTTCCTTAACGATTTGTGAATATTGAAACATGTCATATTACAGTAGGTGTGATTGAGGGCGGGTTTAAATCAATGTCCAATTATAAGTGTCAGAATCGTCGCTTCAAGAAGCCACTTGTTCATTGGACAGCTTATCGATGCATGCTCACCTGTGATAACGTGAGCTCACAGGCTTGAAAAAGCAGTGCGGTCTGAATAGTACGAAACAGTCTGAAAATACACACACTGGAGGGATTTGAATGTACAGTACCAACACTGGCGTCAATACATGTAAGGAAATGTTAACATGGACAGACATCAGGATTGTGTACTGATGATTTGTTGAAAAGACCGTTTCACTTTATCCAGCGGTGTAGCGCGAAGTGAAGAAGTGTGTATACTATAACAAGAAGTGTGTATACTGTGGAATTGTTCTGTTTTTACGTCCGTGGCAGATAAGAAGTGAATACAGGCTCCTGTGCTTCTGTGGATGAAGAAGTGTGTATACTCCTAGTGTGTATACTCTGTATACCTCCGTATACTCTCAAGTACACTACTGACTGTCTGTGTCTTCCATGCGCGTCGGCCTTCATAACTGTGGACCCTGGTATTCCTGGGTAGCTGGTGAACTTGAGTTGAAGGGTGAAGAATATCGTTTATTTTTCTACAGACCCCTTGTTTCTGTTGTGTTTCCAGTGAGAGTGACTCTATACGCAGACACGGTTTGTATCCTGTGTGCTTTGAGGATGAGGCACCAATGGGAGGCCATTATCCTGGGTTGATGGGGCTGAACCGGGGTGGTCACAGACGCTGGGCCGGCTAAGACCCCCCCTGCTCGCCCCGGGACTCTCCCGGTATTAAGATGGCTGCCAGTTCTCCTAATGACCCCACCCCCCGTCAACCCCCCCCCCCACACACAGGACTGGTCTCTCTGTCTGTTCAAGTGCTCCAGGACATTCTCTCCCAAAGTGTTTTCAAGACACGGACCCTTCATGCCATGACCCCGCACAACTATTTAAAGATATTTTTTAGGGCTTTTTAGCTTTAATGGGATAGGACAGTTGAGAGAGAGACAGGAAACGTGGGAGAGAGAGAGAGGGGAGGACATGCGGCACAGGACCCGAGCATCGAACCCAGGTCCGCCGCGCAAAGGACTAGCCTTCATATGGGGCGCGCCTTACCCGGTGAGCTACCGGGGCGCCCCGACCCCGCACAACTATAACCACACACACATTTACGACTATAATTATAACAGTAATAAACCAGGGTCTCTTTTATCATTTGATTGGCAGGCAAATTGAGTTCAATAGCTCTGTTATGGACATTATAATGGCTTTACAAGTTTCCAAAAGTAGTTATATAACCCACAACTCAACGTTTAATAAATAAGATTAATTGACGCGACCACAGGGCAACGCACAACAATTGCGCAGCTCTGGAACATTAGTAAATGAATCCTCGGAGTTCGGCAGTGACACACTCCAACTAATTATCCACACATTGTTCTAAAAACAAACAAATAAATAAATAAAATGGAAATAAAGACTTCGCATAAATCAAGCAAATTGCTCAATTATTATAATTAATCACGCACACTCCGCCACAAAACGTTAAAATAGAATTGATTGCAATGCTAAGTGTGTGTAATTGATTGATACAGGTGGACACATAATTATCACAAAAAACAAGTGACAAACAACCAGTTATATTCCATTTCCAGGGATTATATATCACTACAGTTATTACACCCACAACCATCTGGGCTTATATATCACTACAGTTATTATACCACAGCCATCAGGGCTTATATATCACTATACAGTTATTATACCCACAACCATCAGGGCTTATATATCACTATACAGTTATTACACCCTCAGCCATCAGGGCTTATATATCACTATACAGTTATTACACCCTCAGCCATCAGGGCTTATATATCACTATACAGTTATTACACCCTCAGCCATCTGGGCTTATATATCACTATACAGTTATTATACCCTCAGCCATCAGGGCTTATATATCACTATACAGTTATTACACCCTCAGCCATCAGGGCTTATATATCACTATACAGTTATTACAGTCACAACCATCAGGGCTTATATATCACTATACAGTTATTATACCCTCAGCCATCAGGGCTTATATATCACTATACAGTTATTATACCCACAGCCATCAGGGCTTATATATCACTATACAGTTATTACACCCACAGCCATCAGGGATTATATATCACTATACAGTTATTACACCCTCAGCCATCAGGGCTTATATATCACTATACAGTTATTACACCCACAGCCATCAGGGATTATATATCACTACAGTTATTACACCCTCAGCCATCAGGGCTTATATATCACTATACAGTTATTATACCCACAGCCATCAGGGCTTATATATCACTATACAGTTATTATACCCACAACCATCAGGGTTTATATATCACTATACAGTTATTACACCCACAGCCATCAGGGCTTATATATCACTATACAGTTATTACACCCACAGCCATCATAGCGTATATATCACTATACAGTTATTATACCTCAGCCATCGGAGAGGGGGTTGGCCGGGGAGATGTGATCCATGCAGAGCACATAGGGGGCGTTTGTTTTCTCTGCAGATATGGTTGTGTGGGCAGCCCTGTTGTCAGATGCAGTTGACACGGCCCTCATCACATGGGTACATGCTCCCTCTTCATACTTTGCTAACCTCGGGGTGTGCGTGTGAGTGTGTGTGTGAGTGTGTGTGTGCATGTGTGAGTGAGTGTGTGCCCATGTGTGAGTGTGTGTGTGTGTGTGTGTGTGTGTGCGCATGTGTGAGTGAGTGTGTGTGTGTGTGTGTGTGTGTGTGTGTGCGCATGTGTGAGTGAGTGTGTGTGTGTGTGTGTGTGTGTGCGCATGCCGCGAGAGCGAACTCTCTCTCCTCTGTCCTGATACTCCTAGACCTGTCAGCAGCATTTGATACGGTAGACCACCAGATCCTCCTCTCCACCCTCAAGG
>NC_140250.1:818235-822723 GCF_949987555.1 Borostomias antarcticus | reverse complement strand
CCGAGATGAAGGGAGTGAGGCTCTTTCCTCTGTTCAGCCCATGGACTGAATACCAACTGGAACAGCGCCTGGAGTGCTGGAGAGAGCTTTATCTCTCCAAACCCCCTCCTCTCTCTCCCTCTCTCCCTCTCTCTCTCTCCCTCCCTTTCTCTCACATTGTCACGACGACCGTGTTTGCCTCTTTAAATCCTCCTCTCTCTCTACCTCTTTTCTTTATCTTTCCCTCTTTCTATGTCTGAGTGGCCGCCTCTTAAATCTCGCCTCCCTCTCTCCTTCTTCCTCTACCCTTCCTTCTTTCTCTCCTCTCGGTGTTTGTCTCTCCCCGCGTCTCTCTCCCCCTCTCTCCTAACAGGGAGTGTACCTCACATTCATACTGTACTGTGCATCGTCATTGTTATGCTTCAGGCTCTGTACTGTTCATCCAAAATGGGCACACAATCCTATTTGCGAGAAGAATGGAATAATCCCGCTGAAGACAAACCAATCTTTTATCAAGCCCTCTCACCGCGACGCAGCGGTTTCAATCCCACACACTCGCTGTAGGGTTTCAATCTCAAATAGCCGTGACTGAAGCAGACCTGTTTCCAGAATCCTCCAATCGAGGACAGCCCTAACTGGCTACAGTATGTCTAACGTAATGAAATATGAAGTTATGGTCACATACCGGTAGAAAGAACATGCATATATTTCCACATCCTCCAGCCCAAGGTGTCCAGTCGGGTCGTTGAATATGGTTCCCACGACACGCGCAAATGAATCTTAATTGAGTGTGTTCTGGTCTGGGTTCTTATTCGAGGGGTTCCTCCTCTAGCATAGATCATGGACCGTGAGACATAACAGTGACATATTAAAACGGAAGGCGGCGGGAAAGTTCCCCCATCTAATTACATGCACTGTGGAGTCTCCTCCTGGAGGAAGGTTGCCTTAAGCCACGATACCCAAGAGGTTCTCTCCCCCCCCCCCCCCCCCCCCCCCCCCCTCCCTCGCCTCCCTAATGTCTTTTTCTTCGCTCCACTCGGATCCCGCCGCCGACCTTTGACCCCCGGGCCTTCGTCTCCTCATTTCGAGGTATCAAGATAATTCAATTAATCAGTCGGCGGGCCTGTTCAGACACAGATACATGAAGGTCCTGGAATATCTGAACCCCTCGAAATCCCAACACGCCGCGTCGGTGACCTCTCGTTCCGCACCTCTCGTTCGCGCGTTAAGGTGTGCCAGAGGGGGTCATGTGTGATATTGAGTGTGTTGTGTGTGTGTGTGTGGGGGGGGTGGTGTTGGTGGTCTTGGGCTTGTGATGGAGGGGCAGTCTTGTTAGCCTTTGAGCAGCACTGTACCACACATTACGAATGCTCTTCACAGAGCTGTCGCCAACACTTTCAAGACCGCTGATCTGAATAGAAATGGGGTATTTCTTTATTATTTCTTTATTTCCCCCACACACACCGCCTCAGTTCCCCGGCATGTTTATGCAATACTGAAGTGAGACTCGCAATCCGATCACCGTTCCTTCAGGGTGCCACTCTGATAGCGCAGCTTTGGCGCCCGGCTCGGGGGGATCGGTCGAGACGGGAGGCCCTATAAGTGAGGAGATTCTCTCCTCATTCATAGTCTATTGCCTCAGGAACAATTGAGCAGGACACATTACCATATGTTACTGTATATATCAACACATCACACCCAAGCAAAAGTCATTCATATGTATGACCTACTGTAGGAGCACACGGTATAAAGGGTAAACCGTATACAGAACAGTAGAATCCTACAAATAAGTGTACTGTTAAGTCACGTTCCTGGAGGCGTATGTTTGTTTACATTAGTATACTATAGTCTAGAATGGACTGTTGGATTCAGCATTGCACAGGACAGAAGGTCCAATAGGGCCATGAGACTCATTCATGTGCTAAAACCCGTTTGTTGCCTTCGCATTGCTGCACCAGCAAAACCCTTGATTATTTGTCAAATCCAACCAAACTCCACCGTGCCCCTTCTCCACCCCGGACTCATTCATCATCCAATGAGAAGTAATGAATTGGCTTAATGAATCATTCGGACGATCAGTCGATGGCGCAATCTCTCATCGGGAGCTCAAGGTTAATATGAAGTGTTTATGAACTGACAAGAGGATGATGAACACTGCTTCCAACCGGCGCTGTCCGTCTCACGGCCGGCGCTCCCCGTCAACATCTGGGTCTCAGCATTCCGCCGGTGAACACGGGGGTTCCGTGTTCCGTGTTCACATACATACGCACGCGTGTGCTGCGGATCGAGACGTTATTTGCGGGCGCCGACGCCATGCAGCACGCCGAGCGGTGTTGGAGACGCTATCCTGGTATCCTGATCGGTCGCGGCGAGCCGTCGCGTACATGCGGCGATTCTACCGTGATGAAAGAACCCCAACGTAACGCAACCGTTAACTAACGAATCAGAGATCCGCCATGTGGGTAAACGGCGGGGAAAAAAACGTGGATCCACAAGATACTGTAATCACCACTCCTCTGAGCTCGCCGCTGGGGGGGGGGGGGGGCGCGGGCACGACGTCTCTTGATGGCTTTTACGGTTAGGTGGAAATGGTTCTTCCTGCGATTAGTCACATTTTACGAAGCCTCTTCAGCGCGGTCAAACGGCGAGTCTGAGTTCGGAGCGTGGGGGGGGGGGTTGGGTTGGCGGGCGGCGGCGGTGGCGGCTAATTTTCCACTTGAGGAAACCGTCGGAGAAATAATAATCCACGGTTTGTTATGTGAGAATGATGACCCCCCCACCCCCCCCCCCCCCCCCCCCCACGCCGCCGGCGTAATGGAGGAGGAGGAGGAGGGTGAGTGGGGGGGGGGGGGGTGGCTGATTGTACCGGGGGCGCGTCCTTCCTCAGCTCGTTAGCCAGTGTGTGCCCGAGCCGGTGGCAGGTGGGTAGGCTGGCAGGCGGGCTGCTACAGACACATCTGGTACATACACACACACACACACACACACACACACACACACACACACACATACACATACACACACACACACACACATACACACACACACACGCACACAAATGCACACACGCACACACATACACACACACACGCACACATACACACACACACACAATCACACTGACATGAGGGGCGAAATGCATTGTGGCAGCACTGCATGCTAAACTACCACATCAAAAATTGGCAAATTGTGTGTGTGTGTGTGTGTGTGTGTGTGTGTGTGTGTGTGTGTGTGTGCTTCATGGTGTTTATGTGTGTGTTTCATTCCTGTATCAGACTTCCTGCTGAGCCAGTTGTCAACCTTGGCTCTGTGTGTGTATAACGATGAGTGTGTATCATCCATACGCCAGCCGGCTAATCGCCTTACACTCTGTGTCTGTTAGGGAAGCGACAACTCACATTTTTGTGTTTATTTTTGAATGAAAAAAAAAAAGATTGACCACAATTTGACCAAAATCGATTAGTGACCAAAAATCGCCAAGAACGATTAATCGATTAGTCGGTTAATCGATTAATTGGACCCATCCCTAGTGTCTGTCCGTCCGTCTGTCCATCAGTTCGTCTTGGACGGAGAGATCTTGGGATGAAACCCATGAGGCGTGAAACTTATTCCAGCAGCGTGACGGAGCCGTGGCGCTCCGGCCGTTCACCCGCGAAAGGTCAGCTCCACCGGACAGTTATGCGAGTGGCCTTTAGTGGAGGTTCATTTGATACGGGGACCCTCGTTCCGACCGGGAGGGCTTGTAAAGGGACGAGGCCTCGCTGCCCACCGTGTAAAAGGCTGCTTGTATTCAGCTCATACGTGTGGAAAGGGTAGCGTCCGACTAATCCAATACTTCCCAGAGTCCATCTGGGTTTCAGAGCTGAACTTTGAGCAACAGAGAGAGATGATGAGGATACGATTCAGCCACGTTTTATTGTAGGAGTATCAATGCCTGGCGTTATTTTATTCTCAATAGATGGCTCTTATCATCTCAGTCGATTAAATAATCTAGGAATTTATAATCTAAGGAGAGGAAACGGAACCGATTTGAGTGTGAATTTATTCGAATATTAAAAAAAACATTAAAACAGCAATAACAATCTTTTTCTTTTTTCAACAGATGTTCTCCTGTGTTGTGGAGTACTGTCACTGCACCACTCTCTAATCAGGCCTTTCTCTCTCTCTCTCTCTCACTCCCTCTCTCTCCCTCCCTCTCTCTCTCTCTCTCTCTCTCCCTCTCCCTCTCTCTCCCTCTCTCTCTCTCTCTCTCTCTCTCTCCCTCCCTCCCCCTCTCTCTCTCCCTCTCTCTCCCTCTCTCTCTCTCTCTCTCTCCCTCCCTCCCCCTCTCTCTCTCCCTCTCTCTCTCTCTCTCCCTCTCACTCTCTCTCTCTCTCTCCCTCTCCCTCTCTCTCCCTCTCTCTCTCTCTCTCTCTCTCTCTCTCTCCCTCCCTCTCTCTCTCTCTCTCTCTCCCCCTCCCTCTCTCTCTCTCTCTCTCTCTCTCTCTCTCTCCGCCCGCGTTACTCTGA
>NC_140250.1:805735-813235 GCF_949987555.1 Borostomias antarcticus | reverse complement strand
TATGCTTTACATAGTGACAGAATAAGGGAGGCACCAGCAGAGTACAGCCAGGGAGATTGAGGCAGGGAGCTCTTTACGCGCAGCTGTGCATCGATTTGAAGCGTAAAAATGCGACAAAATTAAATCACCGGTCAGCCGCGGTTCTGTCCGGGTCCGTATTCTGTCGGGCGGCGTGGGGTCCGCGGTGTCGGCCTGCGGCTCAGACCCGCGGAGCGGCAGAAACACAAAGACAGAATTCTGTTAGCCCCCCCCCCAAAAAAACAAGGCTTCACTAGAATGCAACAGCGCACTTCACACTCTCCCACGTACTGAGTCCTCTGATTCCCGTTTGGTTCCCCCTGCTCGGCTTTTGACCGGGATCGATTGGCTTCAGCCGGTGTCGCGGCAGCCGGGTGTTGATTGGACAAACGACGGCAGGTGGGGAGCAAGGTTGCCGCGGCGACCAGGAAGGGCCGGACAACCTAGCCACGCTGTCCATGGCGCTGAAACTGTTATGTCCGTGGTGCTGAAGCCACGCTGTCCATGGTGCTGAAGTCACGCTGTCCATGGTGCTGAAGTCATGCTGTCTGTGGTGCTGAAGCCACGCTGTCCGTGGTGTTGAAGCCGTGCTGTCCGTGGTGCTGAGGTCATGCTGTCCGTGGTGCTGAGGTCATGCCGTCCGTGGTGCTGAAGCCGTGCTGTCCGTGGTGCTGAAGCCACGCTGTCCGTGGTGCTGAAGCCGTGCTGTCCGTGGTGCTGAAGCCGTGCTGTCCATGGTGCTGAGGTCATGCTGTCCGTGGTGCTGAAGTCACGCTGTCTGTGGTGCTGAGGTCACGCTGTCTGTGGTGCTGAAGCCATGTTGTCCGTGGTGCTGAAGCCACGCTGTCCGTGGTGCTGAGGTTGGGGCTTGTTCACCACTGCGGGAGCTCTGGATGCAGACCTCAACCCTTACTAAATAGATTTGTTGTACTCTATAACCAGTCGGCAATGAATATATTTAATCTCTGAGGAAATTGAGGTTTAAACCCCCCCATCTTGTTCTGTTCTGTCAAAGGCTCAGTGATACGGAACGTACTCAAGATCTGGTCGCAACATGAAAGTTGGATGTAAACAACTTGTTTATTTTGCGACGGCAGAGGTGAACGTTAATGCCTAGGACACCGTGAAAACAACTCGACAAGCTACCGTAAGCTAGTGTATTCACACCACTGATTAACATTGAATTGCTCGCCGATGCATTGTGAAATTCACCGGAGGCTGAGTGTGAGGCATGCATCAATCATCGATGAATTATTAATGGAGAGCCAATACTTCCACAGCCCGCTCGAGCCTCGAACTCACTGGGGTTATGAAGGCAACTGCCCCCCCCCTCTCCCCCTCGACCTTGGCAGTGCTGTTCCCAAGTAATATCTCCTTCTACTCCACTGATGCTGTCTCTATGGTGATGGCGGCGGAGGGAGGGATGAGGAGGAACCCGGGGATTTAACGGGATCACGCGGGCAGACACACGGCAACACGTTGACTCACACTCCCGCAACAACTTCTACAATCCCGCACGTGCACAGACACACACACGCACGTGCACACACACGCACACATTCACCGGAGATTTGACAGTCGGAAATGGGGTTGAATTGCAAGTCATTCCTGATTATGCATCCAATCAATTGGATCGGACCAAAGCATCCCTCGGCGACGCGGAGCGACATGTAAATCGTTTCATGTAAGATCCAGTAGCCTTGATTTAATCTCTCCTGCTCCCGGCTGATCGGTCCTTAGGTTTCTCCCTCGCTCTGCTTTTCAGGGTTATCCGATCTGTTCGGAGGTGAGTGGCGCGTTACATCGGACCCCTCCGAATTCAATTACCGACCAATCAGATCCCAGGATATCAGCCGGCCACAGACATATTGGCTCATTTGGAAAAAAAGAAGCTAATGTTTATGTTTCTACAAAGACAAACGGGTGTGTGGAGAACATTTCATCTTATGATTGATCTCACCTGGGAGTCAGGTGGGAGAGAGAGAGAGAGAGAGAGAGAGAGAGAGAGAGAGAGAGAGAGAGAGAGAGAGAGAGAGAGAGAGAGATGGGGAGAGACGGGGAGAGCCTGACAGAGACAGAGAGAC
The DNA here is from genome assembly GCF_949987555.1 of Borostomias antarcticus. Classification (NCBI taxonomy): domain Eukaryota; kingdom Metazoa; phylum Chordata; class Actinopteri; order Stomiiformes; family Stomiidae; genus Borostomias; species Borostomias antarcticus. Next base: position 811,133 of record NC_140250.1, on the reverse strand, counting down.
AAACAAGGCACGATGAATGTATGTGTAGTATTTACCAGTCAGCACCATATTCAGGAAGAGCAGCCGTCCCGGCGTCGTGTTTAATAGATAACTCTTCCTCCATCTCCAAGGCTCTGTTAAACAGGGCTCAGCCATCAAGCCCCTTTTGTTTAAGAGTTATAAAACCCGGCTGAAAAATGGTCCGGTCCGATGTGGCAGGGAGCCATATTGGTTTAATTTCACTGAGGGAGGAGAGAATGAAGTGTACATTTACTCTGGAAACGCCGCAGGAAGCAGACAGATCAATTTTTTTATTGCTGTGTGGATGGAATAGTGTTGGAGAGGAGATGCTTTTTTTTTCCATGTGCCATTACAGCCTAGGATGTTCAAGATGGCCTTGAAAAAGACTCAAATTAACCGCTTCAACAAGCTCCTACTCTCCACTCTGTGTATCAATACAAAGGGGTTTGAACCAACGTAATGAATGCCAACATAACGTCACAATGAACATACTGTGTGTCCTATGATATCACACAGATCTATACAGCGGTTAACACACACCTACACTGTACAGTATGCACACTAATGCAAAATAAGGGAGCCATGAACATTGAAGTGCTAGTGTTTAGGGGTTGGTCATTGTGTGAGGATTGTCAAGTGTGCCGTGTGAGCGTGAGAATAGACTGAGATGTGTGTGTCTCACGCTCAAGGCATCCCTGTCTGTAGAAGCGTGTGTGTTTATACGTATCCACTGTGTGGTCATTGATAAATGTGGCATCTTCTGGACTGGTGGTTTTGCTCAAAGGAATATATATATATATTTTTTTTTTAAATAGTGCTCAGAGAGCACAGACCTCCGCCCATGAATGCATTCCATGCACGTGCGTGGGTGTGTGTGTGTGTGTGTGTGTGTGTGTGTGTGTGTGTGTGTGTGTGTGTGTGTGTGGGAGCAGGATATGTTTGCTGCATTCGTAAGTTCGAGAGTTGTATGCCAGTTCCAACCTCATGTCTCTGTGACCTTCCCATGTCGAGATATGGCCGTTTAAATTCCTCCCATTGACAATGAATGGGCGGAATGTTTGGCTTCAGAGCACAGGGCCCAATCCCAAACCAGCCCCTACACACTCCCACTCCACCTCCGAGTGTCACTCCAAATCTAGCCTCCCTCGCAGCTGTGGAGGGCTCTCTCAATCGAGGGGGAGGGTATATAAACGGACTCCCCACTCCACGGGAACCGACCACAACAGGGCAGCAGCCGTTACCATGGCACGCTGAGGTGATTTATGGGAAAAATGATTATGATTAATAATTAAAATATACATCAATATAATTAAATGCATACATATATAATGAGAAATGATCAAACAGCCAAACGGACATGTGTTTTTGCAAATTAACTCTATACTACTGTATATTGTGCAATGTTGAGACAAATAAATCAATCAGTAAATAACTCACTCCCATGCCTCTTTTGCATTTGCATGTCGCAGCCGAATCAGCTGCTGTCTGTTCCATTGTCCCTGTAAATAATAGAATATATAATGTACTTTTGACGTAGACCTAAGCCTATTTTGATTTATTTTTGTCGGTTATGAATACAGGCTTTTAAGAGTTCGCTACAAGCCAATCGATTTAGGGATAAAGTGGTGTTATTTGGTTTTATCTTTTGACATCACATTCTGTGATTTTGTAAGTTGTTTGTTGTTGGCTGTGAAATCACTGTGAGGAAAATGTAATTATTCGCCATTTCCTCCGGCATCGCTTTGGCTCGTGCACTTCCTGCCTGCTCGTGCACAGATGCAGGCTCGCTGTTTGAGGGTTGGACAGTCCACTCGCACTGCAAACGAACGAGTCCAAAAAGTTAATGGGTATGAATGGCTGGCCATGTTTTGGCAGCTCATGGACCCGCCCCATGATTCAGAGCTGGTCCAGAAATTAATGGATTTGAAGTTGGCCCAAGCTACACCCCTCCACCGAGTATCAGGAAAATTGGTCTGGTAGTTTTTGCACAAACACACGCCTCCGAAAACATTACCTCTCCCCAACGCTGAGGTGGAGGTAATGAAGGCATCTGATTTCTACTCTATAGTGAGTTCTGTTGCCTCTCCCTCCCATGAATACCTCAGAAAGCCATGCAATATCACTTAAGCAAACAGAAAATATATAGATATGAATATTTTCATTTGATTCATAACCTATCCCACTATACCTGTTTCTTTTTCATATCCCTGCATAAGTAGCTGTCTGAACCAATAAAGTGCTGATGGACAAAGCCTTGATCAAATAGCAATACAGAAAAGGCCTGGAAGCCTTGAGAGAAGATTCGGTCTCAGCTTGAATGTCTTGATGCCAGTCTGCAGATGAGGAAGAGAATTTGCTGCTAGATCTGGAACTGAAGTTGAGGCTACTTCAAGTGACTTACTGTACGTATATGCATAAACAGTATGAAAGCATACACAAAGGCATGATTCAAACCCCTCACATCCAAGAGTCATTTGAATATGTTATATATGTGTAACTGTCATATTCCGAATGCGTAGAGTGTCCATTATCATAATGGGCGTAGCTACAGTGAGTGGAATCTAACCAGCAGCAGCTGTCCTACCCAGATAGCAAGCGGATCTGGGCCATATACAGGCCAGATCTGGCCCTTGTGGCTTAGTTCCGGCCCATATATGGCCCAGAATCATTACACATCCGCTTGCTATCTGGGTATGGTGCCCTCCAATTAACTGACGCTACAATGCTGGCGATCTTGACCCCACACTTAGGGTTTCAAAAGTCAAATGCCACTTCATTGTTATATTGGAAATCTAATTGGGAATCGTATTCAATTAAAACAGGGTAATAACGATCCTTTCTAAAACAATTGTAAAGAATTACAATATAAAAAAGATTTGTAAACAGTTATAAATGTTAGTAAATTATTAGTAAATACACACAAAGATCAACTTAATGAGACAGATGTAGGAATCAAACCCACAACTCAGTGGAGCGTACAAACATTAGTTTGATCATTCATCTTTTACGATTGTTTTATAAATAGCTTATAAATGATCAAGCCCTAGAGCTAAATGCTTGCTACTAGATCCTTTATTCCCCGAGTCTCCGAGCAGTGAGTGTAACGTTAATGGATGCCATGTCAAGACTGGGTTGAAGCATCCAGAAGAGGATCAGCATTGATACAAAAGAAAAAGAAAAAACCTTCTTTCAGCAACTCGTCAAGAATGAGGCAGATTTTCCTCCAGTAACGAAAACGAAGCGAGCTAACGAAACCCAAACCATCCCCTCTCTCAACATTCTACTTCAGCTCAACCTCTCTCGCCCGTTTGCTCTCCTCTGACGCATTCTGTTTTTGTAACGAGCGGCGTTCCCTCGGGGGACGTGCCTCGGAGGCGGACGCCCACCTGGACGTGGCTGTGGAGGTCATGTGGGGGTCACAGTCGAGCCGCTCCCTGCCGGAGGGGCGGGTTGTGTCGGGGAGGAGCTCTACCCTGGGGGCCAGAGGTGTGCTGGGTGCACATGATAAGAACAGCAGGGACCGGCGGTCCGCCACGATCCGTCACGACCTCTTCACACCCCGCTGGTTGTGTGCGTGTGCATGTGCCCCCGTGTGTGTGTGTGTGTGTGTGTGTGTGTGTGTGTGTGTGTGTTGGGAAGCCTGGAAACTGCTCATACCCACTGCAGTTGAAATCCCCCTCGTAGTCAAAGACGAAGGTCTTCTCTTGTGCCTGTAAAATCAGAAAGAGGATCACTACTATAATACTGTACAAAGACACATTGCATATGTGTGTGCGTCACGCAAAAGGAAGTAAACCTTCAGAGCTTGAGGCATGTACTGCATGGCATGTAAGGTCATGTGACCCTCTCCATAGGCCCCGCCCCTCAACCCTCTAATCCTAACCACTTCCCACAACATAAGGGACTTAATCGGTAACTGAAAGTTAGCTGCAAAGCACCCATGAGGTTCGGATTAAGGCAAGTCTTTTAGGTAGTGCATTTTCAATTAGGGTTAGCGTTTTAATCGGACTTGCCGACCACATAGAGTAAGACGATTTGAAGAGAACGCCGTTAGTGTCTCTGTATGGGGGGGGTGAGATGTAACGAGAGCCGAGCTTTCTCAGGTTGTTGTGAAAAGCAGAAGGAACAAAGCGTGGACTTTAATCATGATGGCTTTTCCTCTGGCTGGAACAGAACCAGCACAGGGTGGTGGACGGACGGCACGGCGCTAAAAAGCTGCCCGGAGTTCTTGGAAAACCTGTAATGAATCAAGTCAATGAGGACACAAAAACTCTGTAATGAGTTGCCCCTGCTAATGAATAACAATAATAACAAAGGGCTTTCTGCAGTATTTCTGTTTCCCCCTCAGTGGTGGCTCTTTCGGATTCAGGAAAATAATGAATAAAATTATAAATAAAATTTATTTTTTCAGTTATATTGTGCGTTTGAGTGCTCACTCAGGTACAAGGTTTTACATCTAGGTAATGGGCCATTGTGAGTAATTACCAAGGTAGCCTTGATTTGACCCGTGTGAAGTAGTAGCTTTGTGCCAGTTGCCTGGCAAGCAGGACGTTTGACGTGGCGATTGACATCACTCCTGAGTCCACCGCGTTCCAGAAACAAATGGCGAAAACTCTACTTGAGCCTCATGTTTGTAGTTCTAGTTCAAGTTAGCGGTACCAGTCGCTAACTAGACATGATGATCAGAGCACAGCCCTCCACCCGTGAATGCATTCCGTGGCTCTGTGCTCCTCCGCTGCGTTCGTTAGGTCGAGAGCGTCATCCCAGTCCAAACCACGTGTCTCTGCGACCTTCCCATGTCCAGATATGACTGTTACAATTTGCCCCGTTGACAATGATCAATTATCATTTATACAATACAATAAATAAATAAAATAAGTAGATACAGGCTGTTTTATACACATTCAAATCCATTATGGGGTGAGTGAATGCACACAGCGCATATTATGTATTCAGCATTCCGGTATTCAGTGTCGCTGATGAGACTGAATAAGCAGCTTGACTTCCCTTGACTCCCCATATCTCTGTAGACCCCCATCCCCCCCCCCCCCCCCCCCCCCCTCCCTCAACCCCCCCCCCCCCCTCAAGAGTCAGTCCAACAAACCCGCCCGGCGAGCACAGATCAGTAGTTTATGTCCCTCTAGGAGTGAAAAGGTCTCCGAGTGAAACGCACTGCGCTGCTGCGATGGTAGATGTTTGGCATTTACCCTTATCGCTGGTGGGTTAATTAAACTGGACTCGGACGCCATCTTAATTATACCGCCCAACTGTAAATAAGCCACCAGTGTTTCTCCCTTCATGGGAGGAAGTGGTTTAATGGGGGGGTGGAACAGAACCAACATAGGGTGTCCGTGGCCTCTACTGTACCTCCCACCCCCCCCCGCCCCACCCCGCCGCC
>NC_140250.1:790228-800535 GCF_949987555.1 Borostomias antarcticus | reverse complement strand
GGGAAGAGAGAGAGAGAGAGAGAGACACACAGACAGAGAGAGAGAGACATAGAGAGAGAGAGAGAGACATAGATAGACAGAGAGAGAGAGACCAAGACAGAGAGGAGGGGTAGTGGGAAGATGGAGCGAGAGAGAGACAGAAAGAGAGGTGGGTAGAGAGAGAGACATAGATAGACAGAGAGAGAGAGAGAGAGAGAGAAAGAGAGGTGTAGAGAGAGAGAGACCATAGATAGACAGAGAGAGAGAGAGAGAGGAGAGAGGACAGAAAGAGAGAGTGAGAGAGAGAGAGACAGAAAGAGAGGAGAGGTAGTGGGGAAGATGGAGCGAGAGAGAGAGAGAGAGGTGGTAGAGAGAGAGAGCAGCGCTGTCCCCAGGCCCCTGGGCGTCGGGTCTCTGGCCGTGTCCTCACATTGAGATGCGTCTCCGAATGAAGAGAGAGAAGCAGAGAGAGAAGCAGCGCCTCTGGGGCCAAGGCAGCACTCTGAGTCATCGGCTGACTCCTGATGGGGTGGCGTCCGCCCATATCAATGGCTTCTTTTCGGAGGGGTGTTCGGGGGCGGTGGGGGTGGGGGGGGGCGGGGAGGAGGGGGGGGGTGGGTCGTGACACTCTCAGAGTGAAGTAGTGACAGCTACCCGTCACCCCCCCGGCAGTCCAGTGGTTTAGTAGCCCGCCCGGACAAGGGGGATTACTTTGCCGAAGTGCTCTCCCCCTGTAAGCAGGAGCCACTTTGACTCTAATAGCTTTCAACTGCCGGACGAGCAATTGGAGCCGCGACGGCGTGCGAGCCGGTACTAGCAGCTACTGTCCCTGCCGCAGCCGACCACGGACCCGCCGCCCACGCGCCGAACGGCGTCGGCTATTCACTAACAGCCGGGGAAGCGTGAGCTATCCGGGGCTTAGACGCCGCTTAACAAAATGGCTTTCTTTTGACCGCGCCGGTCTGAATGGAGGGGGGCGTCCGAGGTGTGAAGCTGCTTATTATTGGGCGAATGGAATTGAACGGCGTTAGCTGTGTGTGTGTGATCGGTCGTGGTGTGTGTATATTTGTATCTGTGTGTGTGTGTGTGTGTGCGTGTGTGTGTACACAGTCACCGGCCTTGCACTCTTATGACTCAGGTCAGCAGGATGAGACTCCGCCCCCTGCCCATGTGTTTAGCAGAAGGCGGGGGGGCGTCGCCCTTTTAAAAACGCCGCTGAGGTGGTCGTCTCCATCACGGAGAAAGGCCATAATCCCAATTTAAACCCTAAATCCCGTCCATACTGGACATAATGCCCTCTGAGCTGGCTAATTCCCCCCCCCCGTGAACCTCTGTTTTCTGATCTCTCCCGCTGTCTCTCTCTCCCCCGTTCCTCACCTCCCCACCACTCATCAGCCTAAGTCCTCACCCAGACAAAGACGCCGTCGACGACCGGTGTGAAAACAACCCCACGTTGAGCGCTCGCCGGTTGCTAGGCTACCCCACGGCCGGCGCGATTGGCTCTCATTACAGGATTGCGGTTTAATCCCACACGATGTAATTGGCCCGCTCTCCAATGTAAAGACCAGCTTAGCTCCCGCAGGCGAAATACATTTGATAAAAAGTACACACACAGGAAGGGCTACAGTATCATGTCCCAGCGCACACATGCGGCTAATTGGGGAATAAATAAACTGGATATCAATCCACTTCACTTGAACGAGGCGCAAATGAAGCAGACACAATGGGTCTATTGTCCCCAGCTCTCCAGGCTGAGAAGGGGGCGACGGTTTAAAACTGCCGCCTCGGGCGGCGCGGCTACAAGTCAAAGAGGTTCGCCGCGGCGTCGGGCGGCGCCTTCGCATCGCGTGTCACTTCCCGCGGGTGTCGTGGGTGGTCGCTGCGTGGCCCGGCGGCTCAGATGAGACCCGACGTGTGTGTGTGTCAACCCACTAACACCACACACGACATTACGCACATCCGTCAACATCCTAGTGTGAGTCAATCCGCCCACTCTGTGTGCCCCCCCCCCCCCCACCCCACCCCTCTTCGCCAGGCCCGTCATCACAATGCATTGTGGGGGATGATTCACGCTGGGGACCATGTGGAGATGGTGCGTTAGTCTCCTGTTTGCCCCCCCATGTGTGGAGGCAGTATCTCAGCTGACTGTTTGCATGCTAATTCCCATGAGGAGTTACAGCTTCCATATGGAGGCCCTCGTTCCACCAAGAGGCCCTCAGCTCCACATGCTTACCTCCCCCTGGCCCTGAGATTAATCTGTCAGACTCAGGCACTACCGAGGGGGCGTGTGTGTGTGTGTGTGTGTGTGTGTGTGTGTGTGAGTGTGTGTGTGTGTGTGTGTGTGTGTGTGTGTGTGTGTGTGTGTGTGTCCATGATTGCCCAAGAGAGAGAGTCCATGATTGCCCAAGAGAGAGTGAACATGTGTATCGTTTGTAAACTTGAGTGACATGCTGCTGCTTTTGCATATTCGTGTGTGTCCAGGCATTAGTTGTGTGTGTGTGTGTGTGTGTGTGTGTCTGTCCATGACGGCCCAAGATAGAGTGAACCTGAGTATTGAGTTTGTAAACATGGGGCATGCGCGTGCGCGTGCATATTCATGCGTGTTCCTAGGCGTTAGTGTGTGTGTGTGTGTATGTATGCATGTATCGCACATGTGTTTACAGGAGATGGCTCTTTGAGAATATTAAAGATGAGTGTGTGTGCTTGTGTGTGTGCTTGTGTGTGTGTGTGTGTGTATGTATCACACGTGTTTACAGGAGACTGGAAGATATAAAATATGAGTGTGCGTGTGTGTGTGTGTGTGCGTGTGTGTGTGTGCATGTGTATCGCACATATATTTATAGAAGACTTGAGAACATTAAATATGAGGTTGCGTGTGTGCCTGTGTGTGTGTGTGTGTGCCTGTGTGTGTGTGTGTGTGTGCGTGTGTGTGCCTGTGCGTGTGTGTACGTGTGTGTGTGTGTGCCTGTGTGTGTGTGTGCGTGTGTGTGTGTGTGTGTGTGTGTACGTGTGTGTGTGTGTGTGTGTGTGTGTACATGTGTGTGTGTGTGCCTGTGTGTGTGCCTGTGTGTGTGTGTGTGTGTGTGCCTGTGTGTGTGTGTGTGTGTGTGTGTGTGTGTGTGCCTGTGTGTGTGTGTGTGTGTGTGTGTGTGTGCCTGTGTGCGTGTGTGTGTGTGCGTGTGTGTGTGTGCCTGTGTGTGTGTGCGTGTGTGTGTGTGTGTGTGTGTGTGTGTGTGTGTGTGTGTGTGTGTGTGTGTGTGTGTGCATGCCGCGCAGCTGTATGATTAAGAGCGCTGAGTGCGTTCAGCAGGGTGGCGGTGGTGATGATGAGGACTCTAAAACAAGGATTAGCTGAGCATCGCGGCCCCATTAAACATGTCAATCATCCACTCCGCCCGCTCGTAAAAGGCGCTTCCGCGTGGCGCCGAACCGTCATTCATCTCCGCGCGCGTGGCTTCACCATACATCCACGCTGTCGCTGCTGAAGGTCACCGGGAAAGAGATACATGCGAAACAAGTGCACCTGTCCTGGAGTCGATTACATGTTCATCTGTAGCCGACATGATGGATTTTTTTTTTTTTTGGTGGGGTGGGGGGTGTGGGGGCTATTGTTGGTTTATGGTCACCCCCTGTGAAATACGTGGGTCACCTCTATCTACTACCCTCTTTATCTACCCCCCCTAACCTCCCTTTTCATCATCATCATCATCATCATCATCCTCACCACCATCCACCCTCTTCAATTTAGTCGCCGTCCACGCTAGAGAGAGAGAGGAAGGGGGGAGAGAGAGAGAGAGAGAGGGGGAGAGAGAGAGAGAGTGTTTGTTGTTGTTGTTGTTGTCGTTGTTGTCGTCGTTGTTGTTGTTGTTCTCCCCGTAGGCGTTGTTTTACAGCCTGTCAATCTCCTGAGCGGCGGGTATTAGAGGCGCCGGTGGAGTGAGACGCCAGGCGGCTTCTCCCTCGAGGGGGGGGGACTGTTCTCTGTCTCGCTCGTGCTACACCGCAAAACCCCGAACCAGGAGTCAGCCCCCCCCCCCCCAGCCTGATGGAAAGGCTACGCTACATCTGCTGTTGTGGCGAGATGAAGAGGTGCCCGGCCAAGCTCGCCGATCCTACCCAGCATGCATCGCAGCGAGGGCCAGGCTAATGAGCGTGACCGATGGGCCGCGCTCGAGTGGACGGCGAGTACCTCGTACGCGTCCTCTCTCTCTGGAATGCTCTCTCAGCGGGAGCGCTGTATTATAATGATGCGCGGCACAACAAGAGCTAAGAAAAAAAAAAGAAAAACAGTCAAATGCATGCTGGGAAAATATCCGTTGATGCTTCCTCGGCGTGGATCAGGAATCAAATGTCAAATTCCGTTCGTTTGAGTTCCGTACGGCACAAAGAAGAAGACTTCTCAGGGATCGCTTGAGAATCCCGAGGTCGGCGGCCATCTTGGAGAGAGAGTTTTGAGTTTTTAACTTCTGACCGCGAGCGCCCTGACCCGTGCAAAGTCAAGCGCCGTCCCCTCATGACTGGAGAACGAAATAGTAAAATAGTCAAAAGGGGCGAACGGCTTCGACACGGCTCAGTATATATATTTTGGGCCTCTTAAAGGTGACTCGTCAGGTGTATCGTGACCCAGCTAGACGGGGATAAATCGAGGACTTTTAACTCCCATCTGTCTGAAAAGGCGCCGGATCAGTCGGTTTTAATGAAAGCCCCCAATGTGATTGAAAGGCTGAAATAACATTAGGGCCGCACACAATGGCAGCCTTTACAGTACATATTAAAGTTTAACAGCCTGGCCTAATTGGCCCGGGGATGAATAGACGAGCGGGAGGGCTGCGATGTCAGGCTGACCCACCACCGCGTGGCTCGGCCCCCGAATGAGAAAAGAAGAAAAAAAAAGTCAGAGGTCCCAGTTGATTGAACTTCCCTATCGACCCTCGCTCTATCTCATCCTGTGGCTCATTTCCTTTGTTTAGGATTTGTCTCCCTGGCTTTCGGTAACGTATTATCCTTGAGCAAGCTGGGATAGTGGAAGGAAATGAACTCAATCTGCTAGTCGTAGCCTTAGCTTTTCCGCGGCTAACGCTATTAGCTTCCCTGTATCCAGTCAACGTTATTGTTTATAGACATGGAGGGGTGGTGGGGGGGCTTTAACTGTAGATTTTTACTATCTGTGTTGATGACCTCCCTCTAATCGCCGTTAAACAATCCCACTAACCTCCTAAAAACCTTTGAGTGATACAAATAGTGCCGTTGGACTCTTGCTAACGACTGTGGAGGCTAACGCAGCTGCCTCGGTACTTTCAATGAGGGAGAGAGAGTAGTCTTTCAATGAGGGAGAGAGAGTACTCTTTCAATGAGGGAGAGAGAGTAGTCTTTCAATGAGGGAGAGAGAGTACTCTTTCAATGAGGGAGAGAGAGTACTCTTTCAATGAGGGAGAGAGAGTAGTCTTTCAATGAGGGAGAGAGAGTACTCTTTCAATGAGGGAGAGAGAGTACTCTTTCAATGAGGGAGAGAGAGTACTCTTTCAATGAGGGAGAGAGAGAGTAGTCTTTCAATGAGGGAGAGAGAGTAGTCTTTCAATGAGGGAGAGAGAGTACTCTTTCAATGAGGGAGAGAGAGTACTCTTTCAATGAGGGAGAGAGAGTAGTCTTTCAATGAGGGAGAGAGAGTACTCTTTCAATGAGGGAGAGAGAGTACTATTTCAATGAGGGAGAGAGAGTACTCTTTCAATGAGGGAGAGAGAGTACTCTTTCAATGAGGGAGAGAGAGAACTCTTTCAATGAGGGAGAGAGAGTAGTTCGGGGTTCCACTATAGAGCGGGATGCTCCAGCGAAGCCAGCGCCATTTCCCGGCTCGCTAATCAAACCCCCGTGCCTGATCAATACTCCCGGTGGAAATAGGGTGGACGACAGATTGCACCCCGGAGTTAGCTTGGTGGCTAGGGGCCAGAGAATAGCATGGAGGGATGGGGAGGGGGGGTGGGGGGGTGGGGGGGGGGGGGGCAGATAAGAGAGAGGGGGTGAAATTGCCTGCGAGGAGTTGAGTGATTTGCTCAGATAGTGTTTTGGACACGGGCTAGACCAGAGGAGAGGGGGGGGATCACACACACCAGAGGAATGTTCAGGAAACCATTCACCTCGTTTTCCGCCGTGGTAAAAAACCCGAAGCATATACCGTAAATCTATAGCAGCTGTAATGAAAGCGGTTGTATGGACTAAATTTCACACCTGAGCCGTTTACAATGAGAGTATAACCAGAGATTACTTTGGTTTATGATTGACAGTGGCTGGGATGTCATCTAGCCTTAGAGAGTCTGTGGAACTGCACCATGTAATTCCTTCTCGTGAACATGCATAGGGATTATGCGTATTAATCATGGTTGTAATTGCCCTCTATATATCAGCAAAAATTAACACTTAATATTTAATCCATTTTATGTTCGCATCACTAATTCCAGACAAAAGAGATCATGTATTTCAATCATCTTAAATGACAATAATCCCTTCATCTGATCAGAAGGTTATTGTCCCTGGAAACATGGCTCAACATCAAAGAGGAACGCGGCACCCCACTGTGAACAAAACCACAATCAGATGGCAGAGCGCACTGCATCGTGGGTAAATGGAGGGTGCCGAAAGAGAGGTTGGGGATTAATAGTTCTCCAGGAACGGAATGAATAACCTTTGTAATTGTCCCGCAGGCGCGTCAGTGTATGAAAAATCAGTCGTCGCCAAGGCAACTCTAGACTGAAACATTTCTCCGAGCTAATCCCTAATCCCTGCATCGATCCCAATGAGCACATTAATCCAGACAAATTGCCCACTATTGCAACACAAAGTTTTTATTTTATTTTATTATTTTAACCAGTTAAGCATGTAACTGCTTGAGATATACCGTGTTCTAGGACAAAAGCTGCTCAAATGACTGGGATTTAATTTGAGTAGTATTCCTCTCAGTGCTGAACAAGAAGTCAAATATTGGATCTTAATAGATGTTTTCTGAATGCTAGAATTGATGATATGTCCAATGCCAACCGTGTTTAAACCTTTCATAATTCAAGCACTCCAAATAACTCAAATACTTGTTTACTGTTCTGCATGTGATGTCATCATTAGTTGCGTTCAGCTAGGATGGTAGACAGTCAGAGGGCGGAGTTGAGGGGTGTGTGCCAGTGACACAGTTTTGCATTTCCTGTACACAAAACAGTTTGTCGAACTCCCTTCCTGGAGTGAATATTCCACATGATCCTGCCTCTTTTTGTTCTCACGTTGGCACGCTGATAGATCGCTCTATTTATGAAACATATCTTTAGAAATGGTAATGACACCGAATGTGAATACCGCAGCAATTCCATACCCACTGTTATCATCGCATAACACCAGCTTCCCCGACTGCTGGGAAGTCTTATCTTAATTAGTGTGACAACAATAGATATTTCCGAGCATGCAGGATGCTTCTGTTTTATCTAGTTGTAAAATTAATGCATGGATTGCGTTTTTTTTTTGTGGGAATTGTTTATTTTTGCTTTGGCAATAGAATGCATCTATTTTGGAGATTGTTATCTATTGGAAATCTAGAATGAACGTTGCTGGAAGTTGAAGGCTGTTTGGGCCATAGTTTGCTTTCTGTGGCACCTCAGGTAATCTTCTTAAAACTGAGGCTGAGGTTAAAGTTGTATTTCAGAAACAAGTTTCTCCTGTGAGGCCAGAAGCAAGCTTTTATCTGCTCTGCTACACGTACTAGCCTTCACAAAGACAACTGAGGGAGTTGGGCTGTCTGCCTGATTTTAAAACTCTTCTAAGTACAAAGATAAATGATTCGGCTGGTACGTCAGTTGACCATTTCCATTACTCTTTACCATTGTGGTACTTGTCGCTGTCTGTAGGTGTTTTTAATGTAATTCTTTAATTCATATCTTCTATGTCCCTGGCTTGTTTTGTCAGTAACGTTGTTATACTGCTACATGGCAATGTATCCCTTGTAAAGGAGGTCATGGATCTTAATGGGACTAACCTGGTTAAATAAAGTTTAAATAAAATAGATAAATATATAAGTAAGTAAGTAAATAAATAAATAAATAAATAAATAAATAAATAAATAAATAAATAAATAAATAAATAAATAAATAAATAAATAAATAAATAAATATTCGTCTTTCACAAAGACAATATGCTGCCAGAGATTTCGCTCAACTGACGTGGCTAGTCTTGCAATTATAAACAGCAGAAAGAGAGCCTATATTGCTGAAGACTACCTAACGAGCTTCTCTCTGGTACAGTATGTGAACGAGGATGAGAGAGAGTCCTGAATGCTTCCCGACCTCTGGGACCCCCCCTACCGTAAACATATCTGCAGGTGGCCTTTCACAGACCAGGTAGAGTCATTTCCTGCAGGCGAATCGGGCGGCACAGTCATCATTTTAATGAATCCTCTCACCGAATGCCATCCGTGTGACGCCACAAATGACCTCAGATCCTTCTAGAAATGAAGAGCTCAGCACATACGTCGCTTAATTACCATCGAACTCACTCACAACGGAAAAGAACAAATTATGGGCTGGCTTCCAAATGTCAAGATAACCAATTACCAAATGAAAATGGCTATTAGAGATTCCCCTCAGCCTCTGCTGAGGAAAGCACCTGGTAGGATAGAAGCACAAGATTTGGAATGGGTTCTCTAGACTGTTTAAGACACGTATTAGATTAACCATAAAGGTACAGTAGCATAGAGCCTGGAGTTCCGCTGATAACGGACAGATTTTTCGAAAGGTCTCTGGCGTTGGATGAAAGATCATCAGCTGCTTTCGCGATGGCGGCCGGAAGAATGCGCCGTCATGGCCAGACGGCGCCGTTAATTGTGTTCCGCCGTTACAGACGACCTCGGCGAGCTGCCGTGTCCCTGGGAAATACGCCTCAGAGCGAGTGACCTCCCAAGTTTGACCTCGCATACATAGGCTAATTAATTTCTATACACTCCGATTTGTTTGCAACTCAGTCCGCTGCAGAGATGGTAATCGGTGCAGACAAATGTGTGTCGCCCAGGGGCTCTTCCATAAGCAGGGCCCTGAGATAGAGGACATGTTTTAGGGAAGAATGAGCTTCTGACTGACTGACTGACAGGTACCTCACCTAGACTGAGGGCTGAGAGAGAGAGAGAGAGAGGGGGGGGGGGTGAGAGGAAGGGGGGAGAGAGAAAGAGAGAGAGAGAGGGAGACAGAGAAAAGGGGGGAAGAGAGAGAGAGAGAGAGAGAGAGAGAGGAAGGGGGGGAGAGTGAGAGGAAGGGGGGAGAGAGAGAGAGGAAGGGGGGGGGGAGTGAGAGGAAGGGGGGAGAGAGAAAGAGAGAGAGAGGGAGACAGAGGAAAGGGGGGGGGGGGAGAGAGAGAGAGAGAGAGAGAGGAAGAGGGGGAGAGAGTGAGAGGAAGGGGGGAGAGAGAGAGAGGGAGACAGAGAAAAGGGGGAGAGCGAGAGAGAGAGGGAGGAAGGGGAAGAGAGAGAGGGAGAGAGAGAGGAAGGGGGGAGAGAGAGGGAGCTGAGAAACCGCTCAGTGAAGCCTCCCTGTCTGCTCTCTCTCTCGTTCTCTCTCTCTCTCTCTCTCTCTCTCTCTTTGTGTGCAGTGACGGATGGACCGGTGGTAAAAAACAGATCAACCCTCGGTCTGTATTTTCCATTCAAAGACGTTTCTGACAGGGAGAGAGTTGCTCTGAGGGGAGGAGAGGAGCCATTTTGAAGTCTCTTACCTGCTTCAGGGAAGCGTGGAGCTGGGATAGATACATCTCTGGGCTGCCTGGTTCTACCCCCCCCCCCCCACACACACACACACACCTGTTTTTGACAGGAAACTCAGAATTGCTGAGTAGTTGTCTTCTTATTTTTATACCCTTAACAGTGGGACAGCGCATGTACTGTGGGCTCTGAAATGCGGCGCGTAAACAAACACACACACACGCACACAACGCACACAGACAACACACACACAACACACACGCACACACACCAAACCAGCAAACACGAAACCGTCAGTGAGAGTGTCGCCCTGCATTACAAATCAAGGAGCCCCCATCACGGTCGCCGCCAATAAATCCGAGCGGGAAACGAGGAGAGACAATCAGTGATTATCTTCCACGACACAAAATGGCCGCCTGACCGCCGCCCCCTCCTCTCCCTAACAGCAGGCCAATCACTGATGGCCGTCCACGCCAGCCAGATTTGTACGCCTTGGCAATTTTTCGGTCATGGCGTAGGGGGGGATAAATCACCCTTATTAACCCCTCGGTGGCTCCTCATCATGCAGCTAGTGTTAGCCTCCCCGGCTCGGTCATTAGAGGGGGGG
>NC_140250.1:775228-785228 GCF_949987555.1 Borostomias antarcticus | reverse complement strand
CCTACTGTAAACGCAATGAAATATTTGATATGGCACCACAAACGCACTATCGCGTTTATTGAAACAACAACCTCCATCCAAGGGACCATAAAGTACTCTATAAGGAGTCTCATCCCCTCCCGCACAGATTCCCTTCCAATCTGTTGTAAAACGCGTCAAATTGCATTTACCTCCCGAATCACTTTAGGTTAAATATCGCCCAGATAAATAAGAAAACAATAGCCTCTTCTCTTCATTCTATAGCCCATCTCTGTCCTCTCCTCTCATCAAGCAGCTGTCGGGTACCCTTTAGACCTGGCGATCAAGTTCAGCCCTCTACGTGCTGGGGGGCAGAAAGCGGAGGGGGTGGAGAGAGAGTCTCTCTCACAGAGTCTCTCTCACAGAGTCTCTCTCACAGAGTCTCTCTCACAGTGCCGCAGATAGGGGCTGCACACGCACGCGTCTCTTCTGCAGGTGAAGTGCAGGCGGATACTACGGGACGGAGGGAGGATTCTCTGGTTGGAATTTTACTCATATTTCTCTCTACCTTCATTGGAATTACAATTTTGCTCGTGCGTCTATTTATTTTTATTTTTTCCCGCATTGTCAGTCGTTTTGCGCAGGTTTTTTTTTGCCTCCCCGGTTGCCTGCAAATAAGCGAAGTATCAAACGCGGTGCGTTAAAGTGACTGGGGGAATCAGAGCGCATTCTCTGCGTGTTCACATGTTCACGGTAAGAGGACCGGCAGCCCCGCGCGCCAGCCCGCCGTGGCATCACAAGTTTGGACTCGGTGCGGACCTCTAGTCGCTCTCATTCTGATAGTGTGGAAATATCTCCGGACGGTGGGATCTTAAACCTGCCCAAAGGAGAGGATGTTCAGCAGTCGTGCTGCGACGCAGGGATAACCATTCAAACTGAAATAGTGACTGATTTTTAATTTTTAGTGAAATGTCAATGCAGTTTGGACGTTTGCACGCTTGTGACTAATGCGTGCGCGACAGAGGCTAGACTATAACGCGCGGACTCCATTCCAGTGCGTTATCCTGCGGTTCCGCTGAAGGAAGGAAAGCCCATTCCAGTGCGTTATCCTGCGGTTCCGCTGAAGGAAGGAAAGCCCGTTTGTTTCTGCGGTGGAACCGGGGAGCGGGTATCCGCGCGCTCACCGGTCACTGCAGCTGAGGCGGCGCGCGTGTGCGTCCGGAGGATGAAGTCTCCCGCATCCTGAGATTTCCCGGACTTAAAAACAACCCAAAACGAACACTTTTTTAAAGAAACTGAATTCAATTAAGCAAATCAATTACAAATTCGATTTCAGGTTTTATAATCAAGTGAATCTATTCGTCTGGAACGATGAGGACTACTGGCGCAGTGGACTATCTGTGCTACTGTGTGATCATCCTGCAGCTGCTGAATCAGCCCAGCGCGAAGCAGGTGCTCCTGTACCGCCTGGCCGAGGAGGGACCCGCCGATGTCCGGATAGGGAACGTGGCCTCGGACCTCGGCATTGTCGCCGGGTCCGGCGAGGTGACATTCACCCTGGAGTCCGGCTCCGATTTTCTCAAAATAGATAACATAACGGGTGAGCTGACCACCAATGAACGGCGGATAGACCGTGAGAAATTACAGCAGTGCCAAATGATATTTGATGAAAATGAGTGTTTCATTGATTTCGAAGTGTCTGTTATCGGACCCGCGCAGAGCTGGGTCGACCTTTTTGAGGGAAAAGTCATCATTTTAGACATAAATGACAACACGCCGTCTTTTCCCTCCCCTGTTCTGACACTGTCGGTGGAGGAGAACAGACCCATCGGCACCCTTTATCTATTACCCACGGCCACAGACAGAGATTTCGGGAGGAATGGGATTGAGAGATACGAGCTTATTCAAGACAGCGGGGAAAGCTCCCGTCGGCTGGGTTCGAGCTCCGGGGGCCGCGCGGACAGCGGGGATTCTTACTCCGGCAAGAGGAGATTCGAGGAGGGGGCGAGCAGGAGCAGCGTGTTTGAACTGCAAGTTGCTGACACCACCGACGGGGAGAAGCAGCCACAGCTGATCATTAAAGGGGCTCTAGACCGAGAGCAGAGGGACTCGTATGAACTCACACTGCGCGTTAGGGACGGGGGCGACCCCCCACGCTCCTCCCAGGCCATTCTGAGGGTGATGATCACCGACGTGAACGACAATAGCCCGCGTTTTGAGAAGAGCGTGTACGAGGCTGACCTACCGGAGAACAGCCCCCCTGGCGCCCCCATCCTGCAGCTGAAAGCAGCTGACGCGGACGTGGGGGTGAACGGTCAGATTGAGTACGTGTTTGGGGCGGCCACCGAGTCCGTGAGGAGGTTACTGAGGCTGGATGAGAGCACGGGCTGGCTGAGCGTGCTGCACCGCATCGACCGCGAGGAGGTGAGCCAGCTGAGGTTCACGGTAATGGCCCGCGACCGCGGCCAACCGCCTAAAATGGACAAAGCCACGGTCGTCCTCAACATCAAGGACGAGAACGACAACGTCCCCGCCATCGAGATACGTAAAATCGGGCGCATTTTCCTCAAAGACGGCGTCGCCAACGTGCCGGAGGACGCGGTGGTGGACACGCCCATCGCCTTGGTCCAGGTGTCGGACCGCGACCAGGGCGAGAACGGCATCGTCACCTGCACCGTGGTGGGCGATGTGCCCTTCCAGCTCAAACCCGCCAGCGAGATGGAGGGCGAGCAGAACAAAAAGAAATACTTCCTCCACACCTCGGCCGCGCTGGACTACGAGGCGGTGCAGGAGTACAACGTGGTCATCGTGGCGGTGGACTCCGGCAGCCCCAGCCTGGCGAGCAACAACTCGGTCATCGTCAAGGTGGGCGACACCAACGATAACCCGCCCATATTCAGCCAGAGCGTCGTGGAGGTCTCCTTCCCCGAAAACAACGCCCCCGGGGAAAGGGTGACGACGGTGTTGGCCATCGACGCCGACAGTGGCAAAAACGCAGAGATTTCCTATTCCCTGGACTCCTCCGTGAACGGGATCTTCTCCATCGACGCCGACAGCGGAGACATCCGCGTCAACACCATTCTGGACAGAGAGCAGACCGAGAGGTACAAGTTCAAAGTCATCGCCAAAGACAAGGGCATGCCCATACTCCAGGGGTACGCCACGGTGGTGGTCCTGGTGTCCGACAAGAACGACAACGAGCCCAAGTTCATGCAGGACGTCTTCACCTTCTACGTCAAGGAGAACCTCCAGCCCAACAGCCCCGTGGGCATGGTGACCGTCATGGACGCCGACAAGGGGCAGAACACGGAAATGAGCCTCTTCATCGAGGAAGAGGAGGTGATCTTCTCCATAGAAAACGAAACGGGGACCATATTCTCCACCATGTCCTTTGACCGGGAGATGAAGACCACCTATACGTTCCGTGTGAAGGCGGTGGACGGAGGGGAGCCCCCCAGGTCGGCCACCGCCACGGTCTCGCTCTTTGTCATGGACGAGAACGACAACCCCCCTACGGTCACCTTCCCCATCAACAGCTCCTACACCCTCCTGCCCCCGTCCAGCAACGTCAGAACAGTGGTGCGGACCGTCATGGCCACCGACACCGACACCGGCATCAACGCCGACCTGAACTACAGCATCATCGGCGGAAACCCCTTCAAGTTGTTCGAGATTGACGGGGGCAGCGGGGTCATCTCCCTGGTGGGCAAGCTGGAGCAGAAACACTACGGCCTCCACAGGCTGGTCATCCAGGTGAACGACAGCGGCCAGCCCTCCCAGAGCACCACCACCCTGGTTCACGTGTACGTCAACGAGACCCTCTCCAACTCCACCATCGTGGAGTCCCAGGTGGCCAAGAGCCTGGGAACCCCCCTCAACACCAACATCGCGGGCGACCCCAACTACGACCTTGGCAAGCAGCGCCTGAGCATCGTCATCGGGGTGGTGTCGGGCATCATGACGGTCGTCCTCATTATCCTCATCGTGGTCATGGCCCGCTACTGCCGCCCGAAGAGCAAGAACGGCTACGAGGCCGGGAAGAAGGACCACGAGGACTTCTTCACGCCACAGCAGCACGACAAGAGCAAGAAGCCCAAGAAGGACAAGAAGAACAAGAAGTCCAAACAGCCGCTGTACAGCAGCATCGTGACGGTCGAGGCCTCCAAGCCCAACGGCCAGCGCTACGACGGCGTCAATGAGAAGCTGTCGGACAGCCCCGGGATGGGTCGCTACCGCTCGGTGAACGGTGGTCCCGGGAGTCCGGACCTGGCTCGGCACTACAAGTCCAGCTCGCCACTGCCCACCGTCCAGCTCCACCCGCAGTCGCCGACGGCCGGGAAGAAGCACCAGGCGGTGCAGGACCTGCCTCCCGCCAACACCTTCGTTGGCACCGGAGATAACATTTCCCTCGGATCGGACCACTGCTCCGAATACAGCAGTCAAACCATCAACAAGTACAACAAACAGGTAAGAGATGAGGTTTGTTTTTTTCTTCTCTTCCTTCTTCTCCTCCTTTCTAAATGTCTTCTCTTCCTCCCTCTAATAGTCATCTCCAACATAATGCTTCCTGACAGGGCTAGTCTCAGTAGCCATGTTGCTTTTATTGTGCTAATGTGTGTCAAGTTAACCGTATTGATCTGTTTTGGTTTGGAGTGCCATTCACATGCAATATTGAAAAGGAGATGAGGACGCGTAAGCCTGCAGCACACGAGGATATCGCCTTACCTCGGATAAACATATCCAGCGGTTGTACTTGGCCCTTTGTGCGCCCTCGCGCTGACAGCGTTTGCTTGCAGTCTGGGGGGGGCGGGGGGGGGGGGTGTCATGATTGCTGACCCGTGCACATGTGTTGGAGCGCTGTGGACGGCTCACAACAGGGTCTGCTTTGCAGTTATTTTATCACTGGGGAGCCTGAGGAGGTGTAGCGGGGACACCCCCCGGCGAGGTCACGCCCCCTCCCCCCCCCCCCCCCGGGCCTCCCTTTGTAACAAGGCTACCTTTTCTTCCCTTTAGAGGAGGAAGAAAGAAAGAGGGAGGGAGGGAGGGAGGACATTAGAGACCCAGCAGAGGAGTGGCTGCGCTAGGAATGCTAGCTGTGGTGTCGTGTTTTACAGGGGCGCACTCGGCCTGACTAGGAACATCTGGACCAGCGAGGTCACGTTAACATTCCTCCGCGCCGAAGTGTCTCTATCAATCCACCGACGTGGTGGCGAAACACAGCTTCTCTAGACCGATCTCTCTCTCTCTCTCTCTCTCTCTCTCTCTACGTGTCTCTCATTCCCTCCATCTCTTTCTCTCTCCCACCCTAATCTCTCTCCTCATCGACCCGTCTTACTCCCACCCTCTCTCTCTCTCCTCATCGACCCGTCCTACTCTCTCTCTCTCTCTCTCTCTCTCTCCCACCCTTTCTCACACGCTCTCCCTTCAGCTATGCCTACCTCTGTTTCTCTCCTCATCGACCCGTTCTACTCTCTCTCTCTCTCTCTCTCTCTCTCTCTCTCCCACCCTTTCTCACACGCTCTCCCTTTGGCTATGCCTACCTCTCTTTCTCTCCTCATCATTGACTTCTGTTTGTGCCATCATTTGTTATGTAAAAGCGCTTCTGCGGCTCTAGGGATGACAGGGCATTTATATGCCAGGGAGTGTGTGAATTAATCAATTCATATCATTATTAGTCTTCCCCCCCCCCCCCCCCCCCCCCCCCCCCCCCCCATTCTCCCTGCTGGAGCCGTGCAGGGCGCAGCTAGGTTAACACATTATGAAGTCAGCCTTTTCATCTGCGTTTGCCGGGAAAAGATACGATTTCCTTATTGTCTCACTTGTTTTCTTTTTACGGCCGTCGGATGCATTATTGATCGGTCTCTCACACGACGTAGGCGGCGACTCCTCGTTCGCCCCAGAGGGCCGTTCTCTCGTCACTTGGCTGGGTTCACTCTGATCTGTCTCTCGTTCGCCACGCCGTTCCCTTTTTACGGCCTCCTTTCGACTGCGCGTGTTCCCGTTTTTATATTTTATTCCCAACGCCTTCTTAAGAGTCCCCCTCTCTCCCATCCCGTCTCTCTCCCTCCCTCTCTCTCTCTCTCTCTCTCTCTCTATCTCGCACCACCACACCGGTCCCTGCCTCCAAATCATTGCTCATTCTCTCTCGCTCTCCGCCTCCTCATCGGCCTGCTTTTCTCTGCAGCGTCTCATTCTTTTTTAATCTCCTCTCCTCCCCTTCTCCCCTCCTGCCTCCCCCCTCCTCTCCTTTCTCTCCCTGCTCTCTCCCGATTCTCTCTCTCTCTCTCTCTCTCTCTCTCTCTGTCTTCTCTCTCTCTGTCTATTCTCTCTCTCTCTCTGTCTTCTCTCTCTGTCTGTCTGTTCTCTCTCTCTGTCTATTCTCTCTCTCTCTCTCTGTCTTCTCTCTCTCTCTCTCTCTGTCTTCTCTCTCTCTGTCTATTCTCTCTCTCTGTCTATTCTCTCTCTCTCTCTCTGTCTTCTCTCTCTCTCTCTCTCTCTGTCTTCTCTCTCTCTGTCTATTCTCTCTCTCTCTGTCTTCTCTCTCTCTGTCTATTCTCTCTCTCTCTCTGTCTTCTCTCTCTGTCTGTCTGTTCTCTCTCTCTGTCTATTCTCTCTCTCTCTCTGTCTTCTCTCTCTCTCTCTCTCTCTCTCTCTCTCTCTCTCTCTCTCTCTCTGTCTTCTCTCTCTCTCTGTCTATTCTCTCTCTTTCTCTGTCTTCTCTCTCTCTGTCTGTTCTCTCTCTCTCTCTGTCTTCTCTCTCTCTCTGTCTATTCTCTCTTTCTCTCTGTCAATTCTCTCTCTCTCTCCCTCCCTCTTTCTGTCAATTCTCTCTCTCTCTGTCTATTCTCTCCCTCTCCCTCTCTCTCTCTCTCTCTCTCTCTCTCTCTCTCTCTCTCTCTCTCTCTCTCTCTGTCTCTAACGGCCCATGCTGTGGTGTGTTCGGCGGGTAGCTGCCGGGGAGTGTGAGGAGTGCTGTTGCTTGCGGATGTCTCATGCATAATTAAAAAGGCCACTCCACTCCTCCTACTGCAGCGGCGCCGGCGCGTATCGTACGTCGCTCTGCTCCGCTTATATAATTATTTATTTACCTCAGTCTGCGGGTGGCCGCCATCGTACAGGCCGTCCGCCGTTGCCATGACCAGACACGGCGAGGCGGCGGCCTCGTTAACGCCACCGTTTCTCTGTCACGAACCGCTCGATGGGGTGGGTTTTCCAACCCGCGGATGATTTCGCTATGGGGGGGGGGTTGGGGGCTTGGGGGGCGCCCTCTTCAAAACGGTTGGTAGAACGGTACCAGCGATGGCGTCTGCCACCCACACCCGACCCGCCCCCTTCGAAGGCTGTTAGGCAAGAGAGACACAAGTGTATCGGTCTCTACCGAACGTATTTTTAACTCCCCTCACAGGGTGTTGCTAATCGAAGGCTTGGTGTCGACACTTTCTGTGGGAAGCGGGGTCAGGTGGGAAAATGGCGGCATGCGCCGGAGCCACAGAAGGAATGTTAATTGCAAAGAATGGACCTTTGAATGTTTTACGGTCTAACTATACCCCTAAGTGGATACGTCTTTATTAGATCAACGAGTGGCGGCATGGTGGTCATGCTTTCGCTGTTTGGGTAATCAGAGCGAGAGACACTTTGCTCTGAGGTAAAGTTCCCGCCCAGGTCTTAATGAGGCGCAGGATGAAGGGTTCTGGTTGTTGTTTTCGTGAACAAAGACGAGGTCCTCCTGGCTACTAGGGAATTCTGGGAACCGTGAGAGGCGGACTAGAGGACGAAGCCTCTCTTCTGTGATTGTTGAGAACAAAAACAAGATAATAGCCATACGCGGCGCTGCTTGTACCGCGGTTGAAACGCGATCCAACTGGATTTGAGCATTGTTATTCGGAGGAACTGATGTGTCATCCTGTTATGAAATTCACACTGAAACATAAATTGGGTCACATGTGATCATTTATTTACACATATTGAAACCTCATGTCAGGGAATGACGCACCAGGCATCCCAAACTCTGTCGCCCGCTTTTCTTCTCTGTCTGCGTGTGGTGAACTAGACACGCACAAGACAGAAAGCCCTGCTAGTGGTGAAACGGTCCCTACTGTTTCACCAGGGACTTGAGGGGTGAAATGGGGAAAGAGAGAGAGGGAGAGAGTGAGAGGGGGAGAGAGAGAGAGAGATGGAGAGAGAGAGGAGAGATTGAGAGAGAGAGTGAGAGGGGAGAGAGGGGGGGGAGAGGGAGAGAGGGAGAGAGGGGGAGAGAGAGGGAGAGAGAGAAGAGATAGAGGGGGAGAGAGAGAGGGGGAGAGAGAGGGAGAGAGAGAGGAGGAGAGAGAGAGGGAGAGAGAGAGAGGGGGAGAGAGGGGGGAGAGAGGGATCGGGTGGCGTCTCCCCTTCCTCACCCACCTATGGTCTCACAACAACCGCACAGGCTGCACAGCAGGTTCTGTAACCAGGCAACCGGCGCCGAAGTGAGGCCTTCCTTTTTTTTTTAAAGTTTTTTTTTCTTTTTTTTACCCATCAGACATTAGGCGGTCATTAAGCCAAGGAACATGGCGGCAGGGAGAGAGAGAGAGAGAGGGAGGGAGAGAGAGAGAGAGAGAGAGAGAGAGAGAGAGAGAGAGAGGGAGAGGGAGAGAGAGAGAGAGAGAGAGGGAGGGAGAGAGAGATAGAGGGAGGGTGGGAGAGAGAGAGAGAGAGAGAGAGAGAGAGAAAGAGAGACAGAGAGAGAGAGGGGAGAGAGAGAGAGAGAGAGAGGGAGAGAGAGACCAGCGCGTCACCCAGCAGCCGCCAAGAGTGGGTACAGCCGGGAGACGTAGCTGACATTTCAGCCCCTGCTGAAGCTCCACAGATTGGATTCTTCTTCTTTATTTTCTCCTCGTTCTTTTTTCCTTTTTTTCCCCCACTGCGACGCTGTTCTGGGTTGTCATGTCTCAGGAAGGAAGGAAGGCCCCCATGTTAAAGTTGCGAGGCAGCTGATTTCGGATCCGTCTATATTTCACTACTCAAGACAGTTTCTCATTAGCTTCCTAGACGCATACGGACCAATTATTGTGACCATTATGTTAAAACATTCCTGTTCCAGCCAAATCCGCAGCAGTGCCGAATCATCAAGCTAACGAATTAGAGTAATCAAAGTAATCGTTATCATTAGCAGCTTTTCGGGAGCGTGGGAACGCGTGGAGGCTGTGCCTCGACCAGGTGGACCTCCTACTGATCAATGAGGAGCAGAGGCAGCTGGTGGCCCCCCTCCCTCCCCGCCTGTCCCCTCCAGGCAGGTACAACCCCCCCCCCCCCAACTCTGATCCCCTCCCGGGTCATCTAAGGCCGCCTCGCTTCACCGTGCCTCAGGTCGGGAGTCGGTTCAGCATTCATGACTGGATGATGCCTTATAGGCCTCTCCTGCCTTTGCACAGCTGTCCCTCAACCCCCCCCGCCCCCCCTCCCTCCCCCACCCCCTCCCCCGACCAATCCAGCCGGGGCGCTTCATTTGCATAGGGCATGTTCCCATCTCGCCACGGTCTCAAAGCAAACAATGTCCGCGTGCAAAACAAAAATCGCCTGGACCGGCTCCCGCTCTCTCGCTCCGTCAGCCAACGGATATGGAACACGGCCATTTTGCCTCAGGCCTCATTTGTTTGAGCGATCGTAGCCTCTTAGCCCTCTGAGAAGCCACAATTGAGAACTGTGTGTGAACGCATGTTTGTGCCGTCTGCCCGGCGGTCTAAATTTGGGTCTGCCTGACTCGCTATATTTGGAAACCGTCTGGAACTGACATATTTGTGTGCACACCAGCAAAAATCCCCCAACATCTTCCTCAGTCCAAGGGCCTCTGTGTTTGCTTAGCTCTGGGCGTGTCGGAGGAATTTGTGTTCTTTAGCCACGGAGTTCAACCTCGCTCCCCAGTTGGTGATTCAGATTCTATCTGTGTGAAACGGTTTGAAGCCATCGGTTACCAGTTCAATAATGTAATTACTTGATAAGAGGTTCTGTTTCGGGCTTTATCGTGTTTGGTCAGGGTCCCTCCCCTGTGGGTTCTGATACCGCC
>NC_140250.1:769903-775028 GCF_949987555.1 Borostomias antarcticus | reverse complement strand
CCCCAACCCTGGGAGGGAGGGAGGGAGGGAGGGAGGGAGGGAGAGAGAGAGAGGGAGAGGGAGAGGGAGAGAGAGAGGGAGAGAGAGGGAGAGAGAGGGAGAGAGAGAGAGAGAGAGAGAGAGGAGGGTGAGATTCACGCTGTAGGGAATGTGAGATCCATGCTGATTTTGTGTTTATTCTTGAGATGAAGCAGGCATGTTTTCCTGATGGTCCATCGCTAAGAATAACACAGCTGTTTTATACAGGGTGGTGTTGTAACACCCCACCCCCCACCCCCCTCATTTCAGAACTACCCTTAAAAGGTCGCTTGTTCAATCACTCCCGCGTGTTTTTCCCCTAACCATTGAAAGACAAGTTTGAAAATTGATTTGAGTGAGGTAATACTGTCTCAATCTCCCTCTGATCCAACTCCCCGAGAGTCCATCTCGTCTTCGTCCACCTCTTCCTGATGCGATCAGAATTCTCCGGAACGCCCTTGGGATTTAACCAATCGACCGCTATCTTGAGCCCACCCCATTAGGGTACTGTGGGTCTGAGTCCAGATATCATAGTCCAATCTAAATAAACCCTCTCTGAACGTCCTAATTAGATCCATCGATCCGCCGCCTCTAATCCCGCCGACTCTGGCACAAATGCAGATTGAGGTTTTGGTTTTTGATTGGGCTCCTTCGTCTGCGTCCGCTCCTCTCTCTGACCCCCACGCGCCCGGCTCTGCTCGTGACGGATTCTCGCCGGCGTCATACGAGAGGCGGATTAATCGTTTTACAAATGGATTGCGTGTCAACGGCGGCGTGATGAACGCGTGTAGCGGGGCGATGCTTTTCAGGTTCGTTAGATGAGATAGGGCTGAGAAATGGAGGTGCAGAGTGCTGATGCCGACCCGAATAAATCGCCATTCGCGGCATCGCAGAGAAGTATGATGTAAGCTATATACCGTAACTGTGCATATATTATTACAGTATGCGCATACATTAGCACTTTGCATTCTTATGTGACACATTTGCCGGCATTTAATTTCATAACACGAATGAGCTCAATTCGTTCGATAATGTCAAGTGCGTGAACCGAATATAATCATCCACATGCTAAGAAGAAGAATCATTCAAATCAATCAAAGCTTTATTCATATAGCGCATTTCATACCCAGAGGCAACACAATGCGCTTTACAGAGAACAAGGGAGGTGGGCATACGACCCACTCTCTACATATTCCAGAGGGAAGCAACAAAACAGTAATCACCCGGGGGCCAGATAAGTGAGCTGTTATAATTCTTCCCTGACCCCTCTCAACAAGGCGATCGAGCTCCAGGAGTATGTTTGTCTACTGGCTAAGAACATTTATAGAGCAATACATTACATTAAATTACATTTTAAGAGCAAAAAGGGCTAAAAACATCATAGGAGAGACATGGCAAACACCCCCAAGAAGCCCCTAATGGATTTTCCTCAAAAAAAAAAAAAATGAGAGACAGAAATAAAATTGGTTGTGAATGTAAACAAAAATAGAAAGTTGAGTGGTAAACAGGATTACCCCCCAGGTGAACACCTCCTAGAACATCTGTCTGTGTGGACCGGCACCGGCGCTGTCCGCTCTCCGCTGGCTACGCGCTAATTAGACCCAGCGAGGAGGAGGAGGAGGAGGAGGAGGAGGAGGAGACTGAGGGAGAAATAACATAGACAGTCCTGAGTTCATACTCCAGAGTTTATGCGGAGTCATGTATTTGGCCCGTATTCCATGCAATGTTCACTCAAATGTGTGTGTGTGTGTGTGTGTGTGCGTGTGTGTGTGTGCGTGTGTGTGTGTGTGTGTGTGTGTGTGTGTATGTGTGATCAAATCATCATGTCCGCCATCAAAACTGTGACGATACTACGTGATGTACAGGTATGTGTAGTTTACTGTGAAGACACCCACGTCTCAACTGTCCCTCTGTCCCTCTGTCCAGAATGTCCCTCTGTCCAGCCGAGGAGCTCAGAAGACATTGGATCATGATGTGATGTCCGGAATGAGGCAGTGTGTAAAAATACAGGCGATATATATTAAGCAATTATACTTTATGTAGAACTTATCTATATTTTCTCCCTTTGCTTCTAAGTGTCTTTGAGGTAGCCTGTGTTTTTATTAATTTATGATTTATTTTATTTATTTATTATTTTATTTTATTGATATTGATTTATCTCAATCCCTCAGGGTAAACATTTGAGACTAAATCTATTTGGGGGGTTTTAGTGTTGTTATCGTTTTATACCTCCTTCCAAATAAGAACAGAAACATCCATGTCATGTTTAACATCCCCTGCTGACATTGTTTTGGAACGGGTCTCTCTCGAACATCCCAAACACCACAGCGTGACGAACCCGAGTCCTCTCCACGAGGCGAGAGACGAACTCTCCAGGAACAGGGGGGTTATGGGATATCTAACCTCTTAGCACCTCGCTACCCCGTCTACCACGCGCGGCGAGGGGAGCGCGATTTCCCTAACTCTGTTTTCTCCGTGGCCGGCGCTCCTCCCGGCGTGTGGCCGGGGCCCGTGGGTAGAGAGGCCCCCCCCCCCCGAGGAGCCATCAAGATGCCACGGAGGAGGACGCCAACAGCTGTCGACCGGGAGCATTGTGATGATTAAGAGGGAACTTTGACTCCCGGCCGAATGGGCAGAAGGAGAGGGGGAGTGTGGCAGAGAGAGAGAGGGAGGGAGGGAGGGAGAGAGAGAGAGGGAGGAAGAGAGGGAGGGAGAGAGAGAGAGAGAGGGAGGAAGAGAGGAAGGGAGGGAGAGAGAGAGGGAGGGAGTGTGGCAGACAGAGAGAGGGAGAGGGAGGTAGAGAGAGAGAGTGAGAGGGAGAGGAAGGGAGGGAGAGAGGGAGTGTGGCAGAGAGAGAGGGAGGGAGGGAGGGAGAGAAGGAGTGTGGCAGAGAGAGAGGGAGGGATGGAGAGAGAGAGAGAGGGAGTGTGGCAGAGAGAGAGAGAGAGAGAGGGAGGGAGGGACAGAGGGAGGGGATCCAGGTGATACTGATAGAGTGATAGAGTGATAGTGATAGTGATAGAGTGATAGTGATAGAGTGATAGTGATAGAGTGATAGTGATAGAGTGATAGAGTGATAGTGATAGAGTGATAGTGATAGAGTGATAGTGATAGTGATAGAGTGATAGTGATAGAGTGATAGTGATAGAGTGATAGAGTGATAGTGATAGAGTGATAGTGATAGAGTGATAGTGATAGAGTGATACTGATAGAGTGATAGTGATATAGTGATAGTGATAGAGTGATAGTGATAGAGTGATAGTGATAGAGTGATACTGATAGAGTGATAGTGATAGAGTGATAGTGATAGAGTGATAGTGATAGAGTGATAGTGATAGAGTGATAGAGTGATAGTGATAGAGTGATAGTGATAGAGTGATAGTGATAGAGTGATAGTGATAGAGTGATAGAGTGATAGAGTGATACTGATAGAGTGATAGTGATAGAGTGATAGTGATAGAGTGATAGTGATAGAGTGATAGTGATAGAGTGATAGAGTGATAGTGATAGAGTGATAGTGATATAGTGATAGTGATATAGTGATAGTGATAGAGTGATAGTGATAGAGTGATAGTGATAGAGTGATAGTGATAGAGTGATAGTGATATAGTGATAGTGATATAGTGATAGAGTGATAGAGTGATACTGATAGAGTGATAGTGATAGAGTGATAGTGATAGAGTGATAGAGTGATAGAGTGATACTGATAGAGTGATACTGATAGAGTGATAGTGATAGAGTGATAGAGTGATAGAGTGATAGAGTGATAGTGATAGAGTGATAGTGATAGAGTGATAGTGATAGAGTGATAGAGTGATAGAGTGATAGTGATAGAGTGATAGTGATAGAGTGATATAGTGATAGTGATATAGTGATAGTGATATAGTGATAGTGATAGTGATAGTGATAGTGATAGAGTGATAGTGATATAGTGATAGTGATAGAGTGATAGTGATAGAGTGATAGTGATAGAGTTATAGTGATAGAGTGATAGTGATAGAGTGATAGTGATAGAGTGATAGAGTGATAGTGATAGAGTGATAGTGATAGAGTTATAGTGATATAGTGATAGTGATATAGTGATAGTGATAGAGTGATAGTGATAGAGTGATAGAGTGATAGAGTGATAGAGTGATAGAGATAGAGTGATAGAGATAGAGTGATAGAGTGATAGAGTGATAGTGATAGAGTGATAGAGTGATAGAGTGATAGAGATAGAGTGATAGAGATAGAGTGATAGAGTGATAGAGTGATACTGATAGAGTGATACTGATAGAGTGATACTGATAGAGTGATAGAGTGATAGTGATAGTGATAGAGTGATAGTGATAGAGTGATAGTGATAGAGTGATAGTGATAGAGTGATACTGATAGAGTGATAGAGTGATAGAGTGATAGTGATAGAGTGATAGTGATAGAGTGATAGTGATAGAGTGATAGTGATAGAGTGATACTGATAGAGTGATACTGATAGAGTGATAGTGATAGAGTGATAGGTATAGAGTGCTACGGAAGTGTCTCAACCCTCTGTTTCATGTGAATGAGTCATTTTGTCCTCCGACACAGAAGGTTCTCAGAGGTGGCGTCCTAGCAGCTGTGAAAGAGACGAGACAGCGGAGTTCACACGCACGTAATTGTCCGTAATCTCTCCGAGGGGCACCTCCCCTCCCTCATCCACTCCCTCATCCGCCCTCATCCGCCCTGCCGGCAGCTTTATGTGCTTTTAAACGAGTCACCTCGAAAATGATCTTCTTAATGAACCTCGCAGGAAGACCCCGTCATCGTTAGGGGGACCTACGGGACGAGGTTAGGCCGCCGCACCGGTCACTCCCCCGCGCCGCCCCGCCCTCTCTGCTCGCCGCTGGTGGGGGGGGGGGGGGGCTGGCCAATCAGGCGACGGGGTTCGGCGGCTCGGGGTCACGTGACCTCCCGTAGATTGTGTCTGCGACAGCCGGCCTTATTGACCACACGCGGAGTCAGGCTGGGGCGGCCTCAGATGATTAAGGAGCAGCAGGCTCCACCTCCTCAACTCCTCTCAGATGATTAAGGAGGAGGCTCCACCTCCTCAACTCCTCTTAGATGATTAAGGAGGAGGCTCCACCTCCTC
>NC_140250.1:752403-759903 GCF_949987555.1 Borostomias antarcticus | reverse complement strand
TTTTGTACCTCTCTCTCTATCTCCCTCTCCCTCCCTCCCTCTCTCCCTATCTCTCTCTCTATCTCTCTCTCTCTATCTCTCTCCCATCTCTCTCTCCCTCTCTCTACATCTCTCTCTCCCTCCCTCCCTCCCTCTCTCTCTCTCTCCCTCCCTCCCTCCCTCTCTCTCTCTCTCTCTCTCTCTCTCTCTCTCTCTCTCAGCTGATGTTCTGGTATGATGGTGTAGTGTGTGAGTGTGTGTGTGTGTGTGTGTGTGTGTGTGTGTGTGTGAGAGAGCAGGGGGGTGGTGCTGGTTGGGCCCCCGGTCCGTCACTCTGTTCATAACCGAGCGCCGTGATTAAAAAACGCTGGCAAGGAGAACCACCATTACCCTCTGCTGGGGCCATTTCCGTTTATAACCCCCCCCCCCACACACACACACACACACACACATACACTCACACACACACACATACACACACACTCACACACACACACATACACTCACACATACACACACACACATACATACACACACACACACACACTCGTGCACGCACACTCATACACATGCACACGTGCCAAAGGAACACGCTGCAAATATCCACCCACGCGCGCACACACACACGCCCACACAAACACACACTGGCGCTAGTTGCACAGCACTTCCAGTCTCTCTCTCTCCCTCCCTCTCTCCCTCTCCCTCTCTCTCCCTCCCTCTCTCCCTCTCCCTCTCCCTCTCTATCTCTCTCTCTCCATCTCTCTCTCCCTCTCTCTCCATCTCTCTCTTCCAGATTGAGCTGCTAGGACTGTTCCCACTCCCCAGAGATGAGCGCTCTTCCAAACGCACTCTCCCTCCCTCTCTCTCTCTCTCTCTCTATCTCTCTCTCTCCCCTCTCTCTCCATCTCTCTCTCTCTCTCTCCATCTCTCTCTTCCAGATTGAGACTGTTCCCCCTCCCCAGAGATGAGCGCTCTCACAAACGCACGCCGTTCTCCGGCGGCGGAGGCTAATTGACTCAGTGTGCTCGCGGGCCGCACGGCCTGAGGAAGAGAACCAGTAACGAGCCTCGCCTGATCTTTGATCGCTCGCATCTTATGTTTGTGTCCTTGCATGTGTCATAAATATTTGAATACTGTGTGTGTGTGTGTGTGTGTGTGCGGCATACTTGTGTGTGTGTGTGTGTGTGTGTGTGTGTGTGTGTGTGTGTGTGTGTGTGTGTGTGTGTGTGTGTGTGTGTGTGCATGCGGTATACGTTTGTGTGTGTGTGTGTGTGTGTGTGTGTGTATTATACTCTGTACATGCTCAGCCATTACAGGCTGAAGCTCAATACATTGCCCACCGCCTGTATCTGTGGAAATCCCTCACACAGTCCAGGGCTGACGTTTGACCCAGGAAGAATTCCATTTCAAATCACATTTCCTTGTACCTTTCAGTACAAAACCACTCACTTCCTACAGGAACTGCAGCACTCCCAATGATTCAAAAGCTTTTAATGGAACCAGGTGAGCCATTCGCCCCGAAAATGGCTCAGACCATATTATACAGTAACATACTGAGTGGCCATTAGCTACTATAATAACAATTGAGAGGAAGGACTAATAGAGTATGGTGATTGTGACCTTTTGGAAAGTACACATCTGCTGTTTCAGAAGTTTAACATAATCTGAAGTAGTGGCCTTGCAATTGAAGTGCTCATCGCATTAATTTGATTTGGAGTGGCCTCTTCTCCGAGCCTTCACCGGGGTCTTGTGAGGACATCGTCTGGCCCTCGTCCAAGTTGAGCATCGGCCGTGCGTTTGTGAGTTGTGCTACTGCTGACATCCTGTCTTATCCACTCTCTGTGGCGAAGAACTTTCTGCCCTGTTGCATATAATCACACCGGAAGATCAAAGTCATACTATTCATTTACAGGTGATGTACTTTGAGGGATATCATGTTTCATCGTTAATGTAAGGCCGGATCAATTTAGAGAGGAAATAAATGGGATGCGGCATCCGAGCGCGCCCGAACCACTCCGGCACGTCGACTGGTAATGGACTCCAGACTCAAAAGTAATTGAATGGAAAAAGACGAGCGTGCATTTTAGTGAATGTTTTTATCCCGGCGTCGCCTGCGGTATACACGCATCTAATGCAGACGAGCTTTGCGCTATAAGTAAAATATTAAGAGGCCGACGTTTGCTGACTCATGCTAGAAAGGAGCTAACGGCACAATTAAAATGCGGCCGTAAATACTCCGCACCCTTCGTTTGATTTAAGTTGATTAAAATTCCACATTCAATTTGACTGTCAGCGTCTTGGCTGGGGCTCCGCGGGTCTCACCTTAAACTTTATTTGTTTGATCTCGGCGCTCGTCCTTGCCTGAGACTGGGTTGGCCTCACAAAGTCCTTCTGGTGCCAAAAAAGTGATCCACTTCTGAGATGGTGAAAATGAGGCAAAGCTTTCATGTTTTTGTGTTTGTTTATCTTTTTTTATAGGTGGGCTTTTTATTAATGTGACTATTGATGGAGAATCAATCGTAATAAACCCTGAGAAAGATCTAGCGTCGTTTATCCATCATCATGAATCTGGTCATGCCTCTGCAAAGAGTTTACAGTAATCACAACAGATGTTGTTAGTGAGAGTCCATCCTGGAAAGTGAATTTATACCCAGGCGTATAACAGGAAGGATTTAGGTGTTAGATGATGGAGGGGTGGGGGTGGGAGGGGGGGGGGGCAGACCAAGGAGGATTTAGGTGTGAGCAGGATGTGTGAGCTTGCTCACAGCAGGAACCTCCAGTCCTGAGATTCAATTTGTCATGATATCCCCACAGGAAAGACGACGTTACAGAAGGACGGACTCAACCAACTACACAGATGTGAGAGAACATGAGATCAAGGGAGGAACATCACCACACTGTGGGTTAGTCATGTCAAAAGCACAGCAAGGACAGGGACCGGGATTTTGGGGACACTGTGATGTCATTGTACAGTATAGACATGTCAGGTCAGGAAGCTAGAATAGGCTGGGATAATCAATCAATCAATCAATCAATCAATCAATCAATCAAAGCTTTATTTGTATAGCGCATTTCATACCCAGAGGCAACACAATGCGCTTTACAGAGAACAAGGGAGGAGGTCATACGACCCACCTCTACATATTCCAGAGGGAAGCAAAAAAACAGTATCATCCAGGGGACAGGTAAGTGAGCTGTAAAAATTCTTCCCTGACCCCTCTCAACAAGACGATCGAGCAAGCTCCAGGAGTATGTTTGTCTACCGGCTAAGAACATTTACAGAGCAATAGATTACATTAAATTACTTTTTCAGAGCAAGAAGGGCTAAAAACATCACAGGAGAGACATGGCAAACACTGGTGTATGTCTGTGTGCGTGAATGTGAATGTGCCTTGGCCCAGATAGAGGCAGGGGTTGGGGTAGAGAGGGGGTAGGAAGAGGATACGGACCCGGGTTAGGGTGAGGGGAAGGGGATCTGAGCCCAGGACTGGTGTATGTCTGTGTGTGTGAATGTGCCTGGGCCCAGATAGAGGCAGGGGTTGGGGTGGGCCCAGATAGAGGCAGGGGTTGGGGTGGGCCCAGATAGAGGCAGGGGTTGGGAGAGGCCCAGATAGAGGCAGGGGTTGGGAGAGGCCCAGATAGAGGCAGGGGTTGGGGAAGGCCCAGATAGAGGCAGGGGTTGGGGAAGGTCCAGATAGAGGCAGGGGTTGGGGAAGGCCCAGATAGAGGCAGGGGTTGGGGAAGGCCCAGATAGAGGCAGGGGTTGGGGTGGGCCCAGATAGAGGCAGGGGTTGTGGTGGGCCCAGATAGAGGCAGGGGTTGGGGAAGGCCCAGATAGAGGCAGGGGTTGGGGTGGCCCCAGACAGAGGCAGGGGTTGGGGTGGGCCCAGATAGAGGCAGGGGTTGGGGAAGGCCCAGATAGAGGCAGGGGTTGGGGTGGCCCCAGACAGAGGCAGGGGTTGGGGTGGGCCCAGATAGAGGCAGGGGTTGGGGGGGCCCAGATAGAGGCAGGGGTGGGCCCAGATAGAGGCAGGGGTTGGGGTGGGCCCAGATAGAGGCAGGGGTTGGGGTGGGCCCAGATAGAGGCAGGGGTTGGGGTGGGCCCAGATAGAGGCAGGGGTTGGGGTGGGCCCAGATAGAGGCAGGGGTTGGGGTGGGCCCAGATAGAGGCAGGGGTTGGGGTGGGCCCAGACAGAGGCAGAGGTTGGGGTGAGCCCAGATAAAACAACTAGACAAGCTTCTGACAGTTAACGCCCGCTATGAGCATCAATGCACCCCGTTTCTCAAACACAGGACTTGACATAACAGATGTGCACGCTGTTTTCTGCCTTAATGAACCAATTACAGTCCCTCTGCTCTGTGTGCTGAGGTAATGGGTGAGAGAACCTCCCTTTGAAACTGTGTTAGGAGTGCGTCCACCTTCTTGAAAGAGCGAGTCGCAGGAAAAGTTGGGTTTATTTAAAAGAAGAAATGCAACAAAGTCAACAAAGTCGGCGACGCAAATTAATATCCCTCATAGCGCCATTAGCCAGGGGAGACCATTAAAAATAGGGACAAGCAAACAGGAAATGTGCCTCATAAGCAGACCTTGATATAAACTGTGTTGCAGAGCCTAGCGATTTCTAGAGCCATCGTCCTGCTAGCCTCCCAGCCTCCTGCTAGCCTCCTAGCCTCCCAGCCTCCTGCTAGCCTCCCAGCCTCCTGCTAGCCTCCTAGCCTCCCAGCCTCCTGCTAGCCTCCCAGTACAACGCTTGCAGAGGTGGTCAGTCTGGAAATCTACAGCCATGTCTCCTTCAGACCAGGGTTATAATAGTTTTGCTTTTTTCATTAGTTTTTATTTTTATATCGTTTTTACTTTTTCTGTTCAATTTCAGTTTAGTTTTAATTAGTTTTTAAAGCAGATTTGCTAGTTTAGTTTATTTTTTATTTTTTGATAATGCTTAGTTTTAGTTTAGTTTTTATTTGTTTCAGTATTAGTTTTAGTTTTCTGTGCTAGCCTCGTGAGACCATCCTGATCTCATGAGCTCACGTTGTTTCACTCTGTGTAAAACAAACCATCTCGCACACGTCAGGTTACTTCTGCGCAGGGACACAGCTAAAAACATGGAGGATAGATTTCATATCCACCCAAAATACTAGGCTTATGTATGAAATGAAAAAGACTAAAACTAAGGACATTTTCTCTACAATTTTAGTTTATTTTAGTTAGTTTTGTAAACACACAATACAGTTTTTAGTTAGTTATCGTTTTTTTGTAAAGCCTAGTTTTTATTTTTATTTCAGTTAACTAAAATGTTTTTTCACACCTAGTTTTAGTTTTTTAGTTAGTTTTCGTTAACTATAATAACCTTGCTTCAGACATGAATAAACTGAGAGGAAGAACAACCTCTCTGATGCACGCTGTCTCATTGAGGTCGTCAGGGACTTCTGATCAACGCTAGAAGAGGCGGAGCTTCACCAGGTGCGGGAGCTTGAATCGTCGGAGCACACGGGCCCCGATTTGAATAGGTCTGCAATATTGCTCGTCTGGGAAACAAATATTGCAGCGAGTGTGTGTGTGTGTGTGTGCGTGCGTGCGTGCGTGTGAAAGGTTATTTGTGCATGCGATTGTCCCAGGGTGTGTGTGTGTGTGTGCACGCACATGTGTGTGTGTGTGTCTTTGTGTGTGTGCGTGCGTGCGTGTGAGAGGTTATTTGTGCATGCGATTGTCCCAGGGTGTGTGTGTGTGTGTGCACGCACATGTGTGTACAGTATGTGCATGTGAGAGGTTATTTGTGCATGCGATTGTCCCAGGGTGTGTGTGTGTGTGTGCACACGCACATGTGTGTGTGTGTGTGCATGTGAGAGGTTATTTGTGCATGCGATTGTCCCATGGCTCGTGATATAATGTGTGTGTGTGTGCGCGTGTGTGTGTGCTTGTAAGGGTACAGTATACTGCATATGCGTGTGTGTGTGCGGCGTGCTTGTAATGGTACAGTATACAGTACTGCATATGCGTGTGTGTGTGTGTGTGTGCTTGTAAGGGTACAGTATACAGTACTGCATATGTGTGCTTGTAAGGGTACAGTGTACTGCATATGTGTGCTTGTAAGGGTACAGGGTACTGCATATGCGTGTGTGTGTGTGTGTGTGTGTGTGTGTGTGTGTGTGTGAGTGTGTGTGTGTGTGTGTGTGTGTGTGTGTGTGTGTGTGTGTGCTTGTTAGGGTAGTGTACTGCAGATGCGTGTGTCCATGTGATTTGGATTTGGCCGTTTTGCTCCTCATGACTGCTCCAGGTCTGTTGCTAGGCGCTCGTTCACTTTTTCCATCTAAATTCAAATTCCGATCTGCTCTCAGATACCGATAAGGGCGTCTGTTTTGTGCACGTAGTCCCAGCGTGGAGTCTCATGTTCTAACGCCACACTCTGCAGAACGCCCAGATCACGATGGAAGTTCAGCGTGACGATTATACGCTGTGATAATAAAGGCCTTACATTCCCGAGGCCCATCGCAGGAAATATCACTTCATCTATTGTACGTTGGAAGATTAATCAGCTATCGCTCACTCATCTGAGTGGTTGGTATTAAAAAGAGGGTTTTTAGTGTCGGTTACAATCGGCTCCACACCCACTTCCTCCTGCCCCTCAGATGTGTGTTGACAGGGTCTGGCCTGGTTATTCACTCTACCAGGGACGGAGTTCACAGCTTTTATTTGCTTATTTGTTAAACGGCGTCGCAGGGGGTGATGGGTAGGCGTCCCAGGGTGACGGGTCTCGGAGCAGACGGCGTCCGTGGTGAGTCCCGGGGAGGACTGCGGTGGTTTGGCGGGCGCGGCGGCGTCGGGGGAGCGTTGGGGGAGCGTTGGGGGAGCGTTAGGGAGGTTTTCACTGAACTCACAGCGCAGCCGGGCTGAAAGCTCACGGATTCTGCTGATTGTGCGGCTAACGTCTATAAAAATGAATGCGCAACAGGACGAGCTTGAGTAAGCAGTCCGTCCCTCTGCCAGTAAAGGGGGGAGGGAAGGGGGAGAGGGGGAGGGGGGGGAGGGGGGCAACCTGTGTAGGACGAAACAAAACCAATTAGTAAATTGTAGTCCAGCAGGAGTTCACATACGAGACATGTGAGATTCCGTGTCTCTAATAAACGGGGTACTTAGCGATATTAAGTGGAAGGAAAAAGCAAACATCAGCGGAGTTCTGGAAATGCACCGACGTTAACGAAGCCGGCTGACTTGCATTATTAAGTAGTTTGTTTTTTACGTCGTGTGTTGACCGAGCTCAAGCCCTTTTATCCCAGTGGTATAGCTGTCTCCACGTGAGCCTGAACAAAATGTTCCTAGTCCATCATTGGCTAGTTGATCAGTTCATGGAACAACAGTACAATACATCACCGTTCTCTCAGTCGTGTGCAGTGGCTTATTATAGATTCCCATGCCATGATTATTTGCGATTCATACAGTATTTACAATTGCAATGCAAGCACATGCTTTGATGAATGTGTCTCACAACAGTGTTGGGAAGGACTTTATCATGCAAACCTCAC
>NC_140250.1:737403-747403 GCF_949987555.1 Borostomias antarcticus | reverse complement strand
GCCTAACGGGGGGGTTGGTTAAAGGGAAACGCAGGTGCTTAAATCATGACAAATGGCTCCGATAGACGCCAGTCCGAATCCGCGGGGACCGGGCGTGCGACCACAACATCTGCCGGAGGGGGAGGAGTCACTTGGAATCGCTGCATGTTCTGAACCCCGGAGTTGAGCCAATAATGCGTCCGAATTTGGCCAACTGCTCGTTTGGAACGGTCATGAGTTATAGCCTGTCCTATTTCAAATTAGTTTGTGTCCTACACTTTTATTTCGTGAAAGATAATTCCAAAGTTGACTCAGGGAGGGGGAGGGGGGGGGGGTCTTTGTTTGGTCACATGACACACACACTGCACACAGTGAATGGCGACACAGAACACAGCACACACATGCAACTTCGCGCACCGCCGGTGGAAATAGTTCCCTACATTTCTCCCATCAGATCCATTGTCCTCCAGGGACAGCCAGGAGCAGTGGGCAGCCAGCGTTCAGGGTCAGGTCCAAGTCCAAGTGCTCGTTCCAGGTCCTGGTGAGGGAGAGGACTGAAGAGCATCTGTTCTCCTGCATGGTTCTCATAATGGGTTTGGGAGGAAACCCTACGAACACAGGGAGAACATGCACACTCCGCACAGAAAAGCCCGGAGACCTTGTAGCTGTGAGGTGACACTACTAGGTACTGTGAGGTGACACTACTAGGTACTGTGAGGTGACAGTACTAGGTACTGTGGGGTGACACTAGGTACTGTGAGGTGACACTACTAGGTACTGTGAGGTGACACTACTAGGTACTGTGAGGTGACACTACTAGGGACTGTGAGGTGACACTACTAGGTACTGTGATGTGACACTACTAGGTACTGTGAGGTGACACTACTAGGTACTGTGAGGTGACACTACTAGGTACTGTGAAGTGACACTACTAGGTACTGTGAGGTGACAGTACTAGGTACTGTGAGGTGACACTACTAGGTACTGTGATGTGACACTACTAGGTACTGTGAGGTGACACTACTAGGTACTGTGAGGTGACAGTACTAGGTACTGTGAGGTGACACTACTAGGTACTGTGGGGTGACACTACTAGGTACTGTGAGGTGACAGTACTAGGTACTGTGAGGGGACAGTACTAGGTACTGTGATGTGACAGTACTAGGTACTGTGAGGTGACAGTACTAGGTACTGTGAGGTGACACTACTAGGTACTGTGAGGTGACACTACTAGGTACTGTGAGGTGACACTACTAGGTACTGTGAGGTGACACTACTAGGTACTGTGGGGTGACAATACTAGGTACTGTGATGTGACACTACTAGGTACTGTGATGTGACACTACTAGGTACTGTGAGGTGACACTACTAGGTACTGTGGGGTGACAATACTAGGTACTGTGATGTGACACTACTAGGTACTGTGATGTGACACTACTAGGTACTGTGAGGTGACACTACTAGGTACTGTGAGGTGACACTACTAGGTACTGTGGGGTGACAATACTAGGTACTGTGATGTGACACTACTAGGTACTGTGATGTGACACTACTAGGTACTGTGATGTGACACTACTAGGTACTGTGATGTGACACTACTAGGTACTGTGAGGTGACAGTACTAGGTACTGTGAGGTGACACTACTAGGTACTGTGAGGTGACAGTACTAGGTACTGTGAGGTGACACTACTAGGTACTGTGAGGTGACACTTCTAGGTACTGTGAGGTGACACTTCTAGGTACTGTGAGGTGACACTACTAGGTACTGTGATGTGACACTACTAGGTACTGTGATGTGACACTACTAGGTACTGTGGGGTGACAATACTAGGTACTGTGATGTGACACTACTAGGTACTGTGAGGTGACACTACTAGGTACTGTGAGGTGACACTACTAGGTACTGTGATGTGACACTACTAGGTACTGTGATGTGACACTACTAGGTACTGTGAGGTGACACTACTAGGTACTGTGGGGTGACAGTACTAGGTACTGTGAGGTGACAGGTCTAGGTACTGTGAGGTGACAGTACTAGGTACTGTGATGTGACACTACTAGGTACTGTGATGTGACACTACTAGGTACTGTGATGTGACACTACTAGGTACTGTGAGGTGACAGTACTAGGTACTGTGAGGTGACACTACTAGGTACTGTGATGTGACACTACTAGGTACTGTGAGGTGACACTACTAGGTACTGTGAGGTGACACTACTAGGTACTGAGGTGACACTACTAGGTACTGTGAGGTGACAGTACTAGGTACTGTGAGGTGACACTACTAGGTACTGTGATGTGACACTACTAGGTACTGTGATGTGACACTACTAGGTACTGTGAGGTGACAGTACTAGGTACTGTGAGGTGACACTACTAGGTACTGTGAGGTGACACTACTAGGTACTGTGATGTGACACTACTAGGTACTGTGAGGGGACAGTACTAGGTACTGTGAGGGGACAGTACTAGGTACTGTGAGGTGACACTTCTAGGTACTGTGAGGTGACACTTCTAGGTACTGTGAGGTGACACTACTAGGTACTGTGAGGTGACAGTACTAGGTACTGTGATGTGACACTACTAGGTACTGTGAGGTGACACTACTAGGTACTGTGAGGTGACACTTCTAGGTACTGTGATGTGACAGTACTAGGTACTGTGAGGTGACAGTACTAGGTACTGTGATGTGACACTACTAGGTACTGTGAGGTGACACTTCTAGGTACTGTGATGTGACAGTACTAGGTACTGTGAGGTGACAGTACTAGGTACTGTGAGGTGACACTACTAGGTACTGTGAGGTGACACTACTAGGTACTGTGAGGTGACACTTCTAGGTACTGTGAGACGACACTACTAGGTACTGTGAGGTGACACTACTAGGTACTGTGAGGTGACACTACTAGGTACTGTGAGGTGACACTACTAGGTACTGTGAGGTGACACTACTAGGTACTGTGAGGTGACACTACTAGGTACTGTGGGGTGACAATACTAGGTACTGTGATGTGACACTACTAGGTACTGTGATGTGACACTACTAGGTACTGTGATGTGACACTACTAGGTACTGTGAGGTGACAGTACTAGGTACTGTGAGGTGACACTACTAGGTACTGTGAGGTGACACTTCTAGGTACTGTGAGGTGACACTTCTAGGTACTGTGAGGTGACACTACTAGGTACTGTGATGTGACACTACTAGGTACTGTGATGTGACACTACTAGGTACTGTGATGTGACACTACTAGGTACTGTGAGGTGACAGTACTAGGTACTGTGAGGTGACACTACTAGGTACTGTGATGTGACACTACTAGGTACTGTGATGTGACACTACTAGGTACTGTGATGTGACACTACTAGGTACTGTGATGTGACACTACTAGGTACTGTGAGGTGACAGTACTAGGTACTGTGAGGTGACACTTCTAGGTACTGTGAGGTGACACTTCTAGGTACTGTGAGGTGACACTACTAGGTACTGTGAGGTGACAGTACTAGGTACTGTGATGTGACACTACTAGGTACTGTGAGGTGACACTACTAGGTACTGTGAGGTGACACTACTAGGTACTGAGGTGACACTACTAGGTACTGAGGTGACAGTACTAGGTACTGTGATGTGACAGTACTAGGTACTGTGAGGTGACACTACTAGGTACTGTGAGGTGACACTACTAGGTACTGTGAGGTGACACTTCTAGGTACTGTGAGGTGACACTACTAGGTACTGTGAGGTGACACTACTAGGTACTGTGAGGTGACAGTACTAGGTACTGTGAGGTGACAGTACTAGGTACTGAGGTGACACTACTAGGTACTGTGAGGTGACAGTACTAGGTACTGAGGTGACACTACTAGGTACTGTGAGGTGACACTACTAGGTACTGAGGTGACACTACTAGGTACTGTGAGGTGACACTACTAGGTACTGTGAGGTGACAGTACTAGGTACTGTGAGGTGACACTACTAGGTACTGTGGGGTGACAATACTAGGTACTGTGATGTGACACTACTAGGTACTGTGATCTGACACTACTAGGTACTGTGATGTGACACTACTAGGTACTGTGAGGTGACAGTACTAGGTACTGTGAGGTGACACTACTAGGTACTGTGAGGTGACACTTCTAGGTACTGTGAGGTGACACTTCTAGGTACTGTGATGTGACACTACTAGGTACTGTGAGGTGACAGTACTAGGTACTGTGATGTGACACTACTAGGTACTGTGATGTGACACTACTAGGTACTGTGAGGTGACACTACTAGGTACTGTGAGGTGACACTACTAGGTACTGTGAGGTGACACTACTAGGTACTGTGAGTTGACACTACTAGGTACTGTGAGGTGACAGTACTAGGTACTGTGAGGTGACAGTACTAGGTACTGTGAGGGGACAGTACTAGGTACTGTGAGGTGACAGTACTAGGTACTGTGAGGTGACACTACTAGGTACTGTAAGGTGACAGTACTAGGTACTGTGAGGTGACACTACTAGGTACTGTGATGTGACACTACTAGGTACTGTGAGGTGACACTACTAGGTACTGTGAGGTGACAGTACTAGGTACTGTGATGTGACACTACTAGGTACTGTGAGGTGACACTACTAGGTACTGAGGTGACACTACTAGGTACTGTGAGGTGACACTACTAGGTACTGTGAGGTGACAGTACTAGGTACTGAGGTGACACTACTAGGTACTGTGAGGTGACACTACTAGGTACTGAGGTGACACTACTAGGTACTGTGAGGTGACAGTACTAGGTACTGTGAGGTGACAGGTCTAGGTACTGTGAGGTGACAGTACTAGGTACTGTGAGGTGACAGTACTAGGTACTTTGAGGTGACAGTACTAGGTACTGTGAGGTGACACTACTAGGTACTGTGAGGTGACAGAACTAGGTACTTTGAGGTGACACTACTAGGTACTGTGAGGTGACAGTATTAGGTACTGTGAGGTGACAGTACTAGGTACTGTGAGGTGACAGTACTAGGTACTGTGAGGTGACAGTACTAGGTACTGTGAGGTGACAGGTCTAGGTACTGTGAGGTGACAGGTCTAGGTACTGTGCCACCATGCCGCAGGTGAGAGAGTCTGTGAGCGTCAAGGGAGGGACCAGTGGACAGAACATGATTATGGATCAGATGACGTGCGTTTACGCCATAGTGGACCTTTTTCCACTCAGTATCACTTTTACAGTACCTCCCCCACCTACTGTACATAATTCACCTACTGTACATAATTCACCTACTGTACATAATTCACCTACCGTATCTCCACCCTGTCTCTCCTTCTCTTGCAGTAAATACCGGACGTCCCTCTGCAAGCTGCTGAGGCCTTTCCTAAAGGTCCAATCATATCTCGCCTTGTTAGGTTGCAAACATAAATAATGT
The DNA here is from genome assembly GCF_949987555.1 of Borostomias antarcticus. NCBI lineage: Eukaryota > Metazoa > Chordata > Actinopteri > Stomiiformes > Stomiidae > Borostomias > Borostomias antarcticus. The sequence goes on along the minus strand of NC_140250.1, from coordinate 742,013 downwards.
AATTAAGCTCGGAGTGAAGTGTGTGTGCGTGTGTGTTAGTGTTTGCGCGAGGGGGACACTGTGTGTAATGAGCCTCCGTTTAAGGTCCCATGGGTAATTTAACTCCGTTCACACCCTCAACAGATTTGTTCTGCGAAACGAACGTCCCTTGATGCTGCCGCGCTGTGATAGGTTCACGGGCCTCTGCTGCTGCGCCGTGATAGGGCACGGGCCTCGGTCTAACTGCTCTGGGAGCCGTGTGACTTTGCCTGCTGCTGTGCCAATTGGTGGGTGCCCTAGCGCACACACACACACACACACACACACACACACACACTCTCATAATTTCTTTAAACATGCATCCTCAATTTGGTAATTGTTGGCGTTATGAATGGGTCGCAAATGCTGTGCCGCCATTGGACGATGTGGGTTCTAAAATGGAGCCATGTTCACTGGCATGGATATTCCACCTCAATGTGTCCTGCTGTCTCTCTGGGGGTCTGTGTGTGTGTGTGTGTGGGGGGGGGGGGTTGTGTGTGTGTGTGGGTGTGGGTAGTGTGTGTGTGTGTGTGTGTGGGGGGGGGGGGGGTTGTGTGTGTGTGTGGGTTGTGTGTGTGTGTGTGTGTATGTGTGTGTGTGTGTGTGTGTGGGTTGTGTGTGTGCGTGTGGGTGTGGGTTGTGTGTGTGTGTGTGTGTTATGGAGAGTTTGGAGAGACTATACCATATACATAATTATGCAGTGAGAATCATCTTTCCACATACAGTTGTGGGTTTAAGGGTCAACTGGCTAATAAGCTTGTGCTAGCGTTCAGTCCAGCCTCTGGCCTTGGAAACGGGGACCCGGCGGAGTTAGCTTCCCAGCGAGAGCCACTTCGCACGATGTTTTTGCTTTTCTTTCTGACCCGTGAAAACCCAAGGTGTCAATTTATGACGTGTTTGTAGCGCCGGTATGAGCCGGTAGCAGGAGCGCACGTTTTTGTCCCAGAAAATGTAAGCTTTACTTAAAGGGGCGCAGTCCTGCTTATTTCATTGATATTATTAGATATACTAGTAGGAAACGGCTACATTGTCAGTGATTTTATGAAGAATACAGTACACAGAATTACACAAAACGTAAGCGTTTAATCCCAATAATATTACAAAAACAAGCGTGACTGTGCTTTAATGTTTATTCAGGCACAGGGTGTGTGTGTGTGTGTGTGTGTGTGTGTGTGTGTGTGTGTGTGACTTGATGCCATGCATCCCCGGTGTGCGTGGGAGTTCTCGTTGATTCATCTTAACTGCCGTGGCATCAAGGACTGATTGGTGGTTAATTACCCGGTGAGATTGACTGGAAGGGAGGGTTGGATTCAGTCAAGCAATCATGGAAGAGATTCAGGCCCTGACTCACATAATGAACCAGTGACTAGATTTGCCTTCCACATGTTTAAGAAGTGCATGGAAACACAATAGGGCACTCAGTGACCTAGAAGAGAAGCTAGGAGAGATTAATAACTGTATTCTCTACATGATGATGAAGTTCGTTTTATTAGTAGGATAAAACCCCTTGAGTTGTCCCAACTCGTCTTCGAGGGGGTCCTACACATAACATAAGACAATAATAACATTTAATACAATTAACAATACAAGACAATACAACAACCAAACAAACAAGCTCACAGGACAAAACAAAACAATAATAACATTAAATACAGTTAAACAATAACATTAAATACAATTAATACAACTTAATACAACACAATACAACACAATACAGCAACAAAACAAACAAGCTCACAGGACAAAACAAAACAACAAAGACATAACAACAATAACAACATGAAATTGTTCAGGAGCATGAGCAATTACTGTATGCTACAAAACAGCCAGAAAACACATCTCAGAAACGTGTTGATCTAGTGTCATGCTGGCTTTATGATTTCAATCAGACCAAAACCAACTTTTTCTCTGCTTGTGTAAAAATCATGACATTGAAAACTCAACTGAACATCTGCATTGAAGCCCCAGTGTGATGTGAATTAACACCATGCTCTGCTTTCACACTACTGTAGATCTAAGGGTGTGTGTGTGTGTGTGTGTGTGTGTGTGTGTGTGTGTGTGTGTGTGTGTGTGTGTGTGCGTGCATACGTGTCGTTCGTTGTTGTATTTTCGTCTTCATATTTTTCAAAAATGTACAATAGAAATTACATTCTAGAACACTAGTGCAGTGCCCGTTGAGACGTCACGGTTGGTCGATCTATCTATCTATCTATCTATCTATCTGTCTATCTGTCTATCTGTCTATCTATCTATCTATCTATCTATCTATCTATCTATCTCAAACTGACATTCGGCTCCTGAGCCCAAGTGCAAACGAATGTCTGGCCTTGTTTGGGCTGCTCTGTGGCGCCCCCTCAGGTGGGAGCCGGCGGGGGGCGGTTGGGTGCCCTCGGGGCTCTCCCCCGTTGCACCCCCAGTCCAGATCCTTGCCTCTAGGGCCCCCACACACGGGCAGCTGGCTTCGCTCAAAGTTTTGTTTTGGTTTTGTGCGAGCACGTATATATGAGCGCGACACGTCTAGTATTACTGCGTTTGTTACATCGAGAGCTTTCTGCCCGTCCAAACGGCAGGTCTCTGTGACCTTCCCACGTCGAGATATGCCCCTCTCAATCCCATGCGCCCTCTGGTGGCTAGGAGGTGAAGTGCATGGTCGTCCCTACGTATGCTTTGTCTAATTATAGCATAGATATAGATTAAGAGGATACATTGGCCTCTTACTGGGACAAATAATACCTTAGACATCCATCTGAGAGCGTGGAACGCCTCTATAGGCCTATAGAACCGAGAACGTTCACCCCCTCTGTTCTAATGACAACTCTGAGACCACTGCGTCTCACGTTCCTAATGGACCACGGCCATGATGAGATATCTTCTCTCTCCCTCCCTTCTGGTTATTTCCTTCCAAGACTCTCTCTCTCTCTCTCTCTCTCTCTCTCTCTCCCTCTCTCTCTCTCTCTCCCTCCCTCTCTCTCCCTCTCTCTCTCTCTCTCCCTCCCTCTCTCTCCCTCTCTCTCTCTCTCTCTCTCCCTCTCTCTCCCTCTCTCTCTCTCTCTCTCTCTGCACCGTGAGTAATCGCACCCCGTGGCATTGTGGGTGATAAATGCATCCTACAGGAAGTAGGAAATGGACCTTAAAGGAGAGTTTGTGCGCTGCCGAGGATCGATGCGCCTTTTAATTATCGGCACGGCTAAAGCGCAGCGGCGGTTCGGTTCCCTCGCGCCGCGAGACTAGATCTATTACCCGGCCCGTCGCTGGGAGAACGCCGCGCTGCACACATCCAGTGTATTTATTACACGCAAGCTGCAGGGGGGCTGTAGCGATGATAGCGGATATAGTAATTACTCACAGGTACACTCGGACGCAAGCGGATCCCTTTTAAGTGAGTTTTATTGAAACAGCATTATTGCCCCCTGTGGCTTTGGCCTTCAGTGTGAGGCTGCCCATGTACCTTTATCAGGAACAGAAGGTACCCATGTACCTTTACCAGGAACAGAACAGACATGGACTCTGTGTTCACCTTGTTGTCCTGCAGCGTGTCCCATACAAACAGCCTTGGAGACTTTGACAAGACTATTGACCTAGCTAGAGTTCTCACAGACAGTATTGGCGACACCGTCATTGGGTTATGCGCTATTCTGACCTGACTATGTGTTTTTTCTATTGACCATATATTACATTCCCTATAGTTTCAGCGTTGTGCGTAGTCCTGGGTGTTGTGTTAGGTGTTATGTCAGAGATGCGGAACGAAGCTGGATTTTCACACCACAGGACAGAGTGACTATTTACTACTTACCCCAGGCTTTGCCCCTCCTCCGGGGCGTATCGCTGGTCTTTGTAGTCCTGGAGACTCAGGCGGCCGGTCAGAAGTGTAGATGATCTGCTCCTAGAGTGGCTCCATCTTGGTTGTTGATGAAAAATTAAAGGGCTGCGTTCAAGACCTGCCCTGAACCCCCTGCAGTCTGCTGTCACACCGAGACGTCGATACTGAGGTAATCTTGTGAGAAATCACCCACGACCCCCACCACCCCCCCACTACAACACACACACACACAAGTGCGAGCTAATGACGACCCAGACCACGGCCCTGTCGTGGGGGGGGGGGGGGGGGGGGCACGGCGGTGGGGGGGGCACGGCGGACCCTCGCCGGTTGACTGGAGGGGGCTGGAGATGAGCAGCAATCAGCGGAGGATTTGGTGGCTCCCGCCCGTTAATCCCTGCTGCCATTTAAAGGACCTGATGTCTTCCATGGATTCCAGTGACACTATGATCTATCCATGTCTCCAGGGAAATAATACCACGGTAGGGAGGGAGGGAGGGAGGGAGGTAGGGAGGGAGGTAGGGAGGTAGGGAGGGAGGGAGGTAGGGAGGGAGGGAGGGAGGGAGGTAGGGAGGTAGGGAGGTAGGGAGGTAGGGAGGGAGGTAGGAGGTAGGGAGGGAGGTAGGGAGGGAGGTAGGGAGGTATGGAGGTAGGGAGGGAGGGAGGTAGGTAGGTAGGTAGGAAGGTAGGAAGGTAGGAAGGTCGGTAGGAAGGTAGGAAGGTAGGAAGGTAGGAAGGTCGGTAGGAAGGTAGGAAGGTAGGAAGGTCGGTCGGT
>NC_140250.1:728680-731180 GCF_949987555.1 Borostomias antarcticus | reverse complement strand
TAACAATCCTGAGATTATCAATCCTGAGATTAACAATCCTGAGATTGTCTATCCTAAAATTATCAATCCTGAGATGATCAATCCTGAGATTGTCTATCCTCAGATTATCAATCCCGAGATTACCAATCCTGAGATTATCATTCCTGGGATTATCCTGATATTATCAATCCTGAGATTATCATTCCTGAGATTGTCTATCCTAAAATTATCAATCCTGAGATTGTCATTCCTGGGATTATCCTGATATAATCAATCTTGATATTTCCAGTAGCATCTGAAGTAGTTTTAGCCTACTATTTAGACAGAGCTCAGCTTTGTGAAGTGAACTCTGATAACCTTTGCTAGGCCCTAGACAGTGTATGAATAGACACAGTCTGAGTCTAGAATATTCTAAAGAATATTCTCTGCTGACCAGTCCTTCTGTCAGAGTAAACAGCTGACCGTTGCACATAACAGGTGTGGGATTGCTCAACAAGACATTAGCAACGGTCTAATCTTGACCTGGCTGATTGACAAATGGCCATATTGAGCACGATTGCATTCGACACCGTGACATGAACTGTCTTCTGACCCTCTTAAAACATACTTAAAGACAAGCGTCTCTATGTTAGCGCTTTAGCTTTCCAGCCAGCCTTGTAGCATCCTAGCTTGTTAGCTTGTTAGCCTCTTTAGCCGCTCAGCAGCTGCAACGTCATGCTACATTCTTCCCTAAATGCTCTGGCTTTTGCCTTTCCACTCGCTGCTGCGACTACCACTCTGTATGGTATAGTAGTTGCCTCATAACAATGTAATACAATTGCTATTATAACAATGTAATAATTGTATTCTGCCTAGCCTAAAGCTAGGCTATTGTCTCTGTAACCCTATATGCTTATTGTTTAATAAATCCCCACGTCAATAGATGTCTGTTTTATCCACCTGTCTGGATCTGGAATCAATATACATCACATCATTCCTCATTCCTCTCCCACCCTCCCTCCCTCCCTCTCTCCCTCCCTCTCTCTCTCTCCCTCTCTCTCTCTCCCTACAGTATGGGAATATCTCTCTCCCTCTCTCTCTCTCTCCCTACAGTATGGGGATCTCTCTCCCTCTCTCTCTCTCTCCCTACAGTATGGGAATCTCTCTCTCCCTCTCTCTCTCCCTCCCTACAGTATGGGAATCTCTCTCTCCCTCTCTCTCTCTCTCCCTACAGTATGGGAATCTCTCTCTCCCTCCCTCTCTCCCTACAGTATGGGAATCTCTCTCTCCCTCCCTCTCTCTCCCTACAGTATGGGAATATCTCTCTCCCTCCCTCTCTCTCCCTACAGTATGGGGATCTCTCTCTCCCTCCCTCTCTCTCCCTACAGTATGGGGATCTCTCTCTCCCTCTCTCTCCCTCTCTCTCTCTCTCCCTACAGTATGGGAATCTCTCTCTCCCTCTCTCTCTCCCTACAGTATGGGGATCTCTCGAGTGCACATTTCACCGGGTACGTCCACAGATCTCGCACAATGGTTTTTCTTATTCTTCTGTTGTCCTTGCAATGGATGACTACTTCAGTGGGTAATACAGCTGAGCCGGCTACAACAGTCCCTTGTAGATAGAAATGCATTCATCATTGCAGCGCTTTGACCCACACTAGGCCTGTGAAATGTCACTTTCAGCCCACACTCCCACAGTGCTGTACTTGTTGACATGCAGTAGCATACAGTGTGTCATTGGAATTTAAACTACATGAGCTCTTTCTTTAGAAAAGCAGTCAATCCGCCATTGCTCCCCGTTCAACACCAACAGCATCCCGGGGGGTGATATCTCACGTACAGAAATAACAGTGAATAGAAATAAGATGACATTCACAAGGACCTGCAGTGTTTTATGAGATGACGATAATAATTGGATCAGGGTCTCTAAAACGATGTGAAAATGATCTGGCGCTCACGCGGAGCCACGCGGATCTGAAACGTTCGTTGAAGACGTCAGACTGAAAGAGGTTTGCGTGGGGATCTTGTTTATTTTCGTTCAGGTGTGACCCAGGGTCATTGATGCTTATCTGGAAATGTCAGTGGAGTGACAACCATCTGAAATACCGCCGTGCGGCTTGGTGAATCTTGCTTCACACAATGGCTGTTCCCTTCTTAGACACGTATGCCACATTCCCGCTGGGAGCAGTCGTTAATTTGTTGCTAATTTTCAATTAATAGTTGTATTAAAAAGTAACTTCCCATCCAAAGAGAGCATCTGGTGATTGATGGGAAGTGATATGTTGATATCCACTCCAATTACAAAGTCACATATACCAGATGTTTGCAATTGTAGAGAAAATGTGACAACTGTTTTAGCTGGTGTTAAAACAGTTGTTATAGTGTGTGTGTGTGTGTCCGTGTGTGTGTGTGTGTGTGTGTGTGTGTGTGTGTGTGTGTGTGTGTGTGTGTGCTTGTGTGTGTGTGTGTGTGTGTGTGTCCATCTGTGTGTGTGTGTGTGTGTGTGTGTGTGTGTGTGTGTGTGTGTGTGTGTGTTATCTCA
>NC_140250.1:695339-705339 GCF_949987555.1 Borostomias antarcticus | reverse complement strand
CCATCTCTTCCATCTCTCCACCCTATCAAGACCCCCCCCCCCCCCCCCCCCCCCCCTTCGTCTGAGGCTCGGGGGGTTTCCTGAGAAGGCTGCCAACCCCCCCACCAGGTCCTGATCATTTTCAATCTCCTGCGTTTTCCACGCCATCTCATAATGGCGTCGCTTCCCGTTCCCCCGCGCGAAGACGAGGGACCCTTCTCCATTATTCCCTCATCCGATCTCCCCTCCTCCGCGACACTCATCCCATCTCAACCCCACTTCTGGGTAATCCCCTCTTTCATCTTCCATCCGGGGGTCTTACCGCCTTGGGTTCTCTTAGGATATTAATCAATCGCGTAGCAACAGTAGACAAACACGGCCTCATGCATAGCAATGCGTGTCATACGCGGTAGCACACGCGTGTGCTCCAACCCTCCCTGGAGCTGACGCTTCCCTCAACAAGTACCCTGACAAATAGCTGTGGGGAGGAAGTGCCGACCTTGCGTTTTAATCATCCAGGTAGGCAGCCCATTGGTTAGAGCGTCTGGCTGGTTACCTCCACCCCAGCGACGGCGCGGGGCGAGAGGTAATGTTTTCAGTGGCGTGTGTTTGTTTGTGTGTTAGCAGGGTTACGATGGAAGGGTGTAGCATGGTTCAATTGGATTGTGGAGCGGATTCGAATCACAAGGCGGGTCCACGGGCCACCCAAACACGGCCGACCATTCACCACCATTCATTTTTTAGACCAGGTTTACGCAAAAACTAGCAGAGCGATCTTCATGTTTGAGGGTTTAGGGGTGTAGCGTGGGTCAACTCTGGTCCGTGAGCTGGCCCAACACAGGCAGGCAGCCCATTCATCTCCATTCGTTTTTTGGACAAGGATTACTCAAAAACTAATGGGCATTTTTCACGAAACCCGGTGGAGGGATTCACTTACTCATTCTTTCATTCATTCACTTACTCATTTACTCACCCACTCACTCATTCATTCATTCACCCACTCACTCACTCACTCACTCACTCACTCACTCACTCACTCACTCACTCACCTATTCAAAAGAAAGGTTGTTGGTTCAAGCCCTTGTGCCTTCTGTTGTGCCCTTGCGGTACTTCATTTCATATCAACCCTTTATTTATTCTAGTGAAGCACTGAGGTTTCCCTCGCTTCACCCCAACACTATTTCAAAAACATTGCATGTCACTTTAGATAAAAGTGTCTAAATAAATAAAGGGTAAAGTTTTCATGTTGTGGAAATGAGAGAGGGCTTTGGTGTAGGGTAGAGTGATATAGGGCAGCGATGTTCATTTTCCCGGCTAGCGTTTAGCGGACTGAGCTGTCTCTCCGATCTCAAAGAGCATCTTGACTTTCTTCTCTCGAGACAAAACACAATGTTATTTTAAATCCTCACACAGTGCATTCTAACCCCAGGAGGGCATGTGCGCTCCTCCTCCACTCTCCTATCACAGAACACAGATGCACTAGCGTTCCGGGGCCCGAGCCCAAGCGCTGCCCGGGGAGGCGGTCCTGTCATGTTCAATCAGCGTGCTGTCCAACCAGGAAACGCTAATCAGGGGGGGTGGCTGAGGGCAAAGCACAAAGCCTGACCCCCCCCCCCCCCCCCGGGCTGACCCGCACCATCCTCCACGCCCTTCACGGGGTATGAGGGTCATAGAGACGATGGGCCCAAATGATGGGTTCATCCATCTGACCCTTGTGCGGCTGGATGCCAGTTGCCCTCAGATATGAGCCGTGGGGCAGCTGTGAGAAGAAGGCGGGGCTGGGCTGTGTTCGTCCAGAGTTGCCCCCCAGGGGGTAAAAACGGAAGGGTGAAGGGTCAAGCTCCCGAGGACAAGGGTTGTGTCCACGGCCACGGAAGCTGAACGCGCCGTCTAGTTCGTTCTCACCCCTCTCTATCAACACGAGGGTTGGCGGGGCGTCTCACCGCGGGGGTAAAAACGCTCCGGGAAACACAGCTCTGGAAGCATAACCCACACATCCAACGGGCGCTCGGACCTCAGAGCGTGACGCAAGGCGGAGAGCTACAACGGGATGCTAATTCCACCGAACGGGGGGGGCGGGGGGGGCACCACGCCTCTATCCCCCCAACGGGTCGCCCACGCGGCGCCGCTCCCGAGTCCGTCCAGGTTCCAAGAACAAGAACAATGGGGCTGGGTACGACTGGGACCCTCTCTCTCTCTCTTTCTCTCTCTCTCTCTTTCTCTCTCTGCCTCTGTCTCTCTCTCTCTCCCAGTCTCTCTCTGTGTCTCTCTCTCTGTCTCTCTCTCTCTCTGTCTCTCTCTCTCTCTCTCTCTCTCTCTCTCTGTCTCTCTCTCTCTTTCTCTCTCTCTCTTTCTCTCTCTCTGTCTCTCTCTCTCTCTCGCTCCCTCGTCTGGATTTGAGGCGTGAAACACGCGTAGTTCAGAGGTTTTCCTTGGCACCGGGTGTGAATGCAGCCACGGGCTGGAGCGATAAGCGATTAATTGAAACAAAACGCGGCGGCAATCAATGGCAGCCGGTGCGGGAGCAGGAGCGAGATTATAGGGGTTAGGAGAGCGTTGCAGAACGAGCCCTGAACATTGACCGTCCCCCTCCGAGCCCAACGCCAAGTTGGACCAGCCTTCAAAGGCTTCATCCTAACACACACATACTAAGCTTTTTTATTTTATTCTTTCTATTCTATCTTTATATATTTATTTCCCCTCTCTGCACAACTGTGGCTGGGATTTGACAAAGCTCTTCAAAGTCATCTATACTCACAGGACCTTGCATTTCTCAAGAGCTAATCTTCGGTGGTTGGGGTGGGGTGGGGTGGGGTGGATGGGGTGGTTGGGGTGGGGTGGGGTGGAGTGGTGGGGTGGGGTGGTTGGGATGGGGTGGTTGGGGTGGGGTGGTTGGGGTGGGGTGGGGTGGGGTGGGGGGGGTGTAGCGGGGAGCAGGGGGGGTACAGGTCTGAGAGAAACAGGGAACTTGTCTCTGCTCTATCTCAGGCAGCGTACTGATTCTGATCAAAGTAGTAAAGTAGTACAGTAGTACATACTAGTTAACCCCTCGTAAACTCTCACTTCACCACGGCTGTGAACTCAATCTACGGGAAGATGGCGCCGGCTCATCGGCAATAGCTGTTATTTTTCATGGGTTTTAATGAATCTGCCTTCATGTCCATTTAGTTCCAGGTCGTAAAGGACATCTCCTCTGACACCTCGCTGTGGAGAGGAAGATAAGGTCTATGAGTGAGTGGTTTTGGGGTTTAAGTGGGGTCACACTAGCCCTTTCAGTCCCGTGACCCTTAATGACGACAACAAATATCTTGACTGGGGGGAAAAAAAACAGTCAAGTTGAATCCAGCACTAATTATCCAGGACCCATAAATTAGAGTATGACTCGATTTATTGAGAATGTAATTGGCAAAGTAAAAGCACAATGTGATATAGTTATACAGTTCACGTTCCGACGCTTATTTTCAAAATAATTCCAACAGTATGCAGTTCAATTTTCGACATCTCTTCGCCTCAGGGACGCCCCGGAGCAGATTCCATTGTGATAAAACAACGTGTCACATTTTTTTTTATCAGTTTGACATTCCTGTGGCAGGCGAGAGTGACTGAGGCGGATGGAATAAGCCGACTCCCGCTCGCGTTTCACACAACAGGCTGCAAGATGAACAGGCATTGATTGGGCTGCTTTGCGCCGATTGAAGAATGCAGTGGGTTGTTTCAAAAGAGAAGACGTGGGTCCTCTCTTTCTCTCCCTCTCTGGCTCCTCTCCTGCCAAATAACATGTCAGCTAACAGTCACTCAATGCTTATTGAAGGCTGGTGTACACAGTGTAACTTGGTGCTACAGACAGTAATAGCACGTAGCCAGCCTTGTGGGGGGGGGGGTTATTTTTTTTCCGTATCGAGGACCATATCATTTCAATTAGTTGCCGGGGGGGGGGGGGGGGGGACCTTTTGTATTAAATTCTGGACCTTTGGTCGTGAGGGGGGGTTCGTTCGATCCACCCGATCCCCCCCCCCTGGCTACGGACCTGTATTGGGTTCTATTGTGCAAGTGGTGCAGATACAAAAGTACATGAAATGGTTGTTGTGATGATGGTGGTGCACCCTGGGAACATCAACATAGCAGCACCCCAGTAGAACCCGCGGTTCTAAGGCCTGGTCCACTTGTACACAGGTATTTTTGAAACCAGGGTTTTTCCATTCTCCTTCATTCTTAAAAAAGAATCTCTATCCACATGACAACACACAAACACACCGCCTCGGCTGCTACTGGCTTATTCTGTTTGATGGCGCCATGGTAACGAGGCAGTAACATTCTTTCATGAGCGCGTCAAAGGGGGTTGCTTGCTGTCACATTACCTTTCAGACCTCTGCTCCAACTTTGATTCTCAGCCCTTAATTCGCCAGGAGAACACACAAGAGGGACGTTTCGGCAACCGAGAGCTGCAGTTATGTGGTTGAGTCCACATGGTTCTCATTACGTGGTTCTCTCATTAGCAGGAAGTAACAAAAAGCCCAAAACTCTGGTTTTCCTGTCCACATGACAACACCCTGGATGTAATTTCCCGGTTCCAGTGACCTAGAACGCGGTTTGCGTGTAGGGAAAAAAAAAAATGGTTTCAAAAATGCCCACGTTCGGCCCTAAAAACACCCACGTTCGGCCCTAAAAACACCCACGTTCGGCCCTAAAAAGTCATTAGTCTTTTAGCTAATGATCCTGAAATGAAAGTTTATTGTTCAACATGGCCCTTTGAAGTTGGTCATTTGTGTGTCTCCAGCATTCCGTGGGTTCCTCTGTTCCCCTCTCTCTCATCACACCGGCAGCGGCATTCCAGAGAAGAAAGGCATGCGGGTGGACCCGGGTTCCTCCACCCCGGTTCCCCGGGATGAATGGGTTCCGCCGGTAGGAATGTGAAGCGCTGCATCCAGAGTGGAGCATAATCCCCTAATGGAGGTCCATTCCTCGGAGCTCAGGGTCGGTTACGCGCCGGGACAATTACCCCTGACAGGGAGGCCGCTGGGGGGGGGAGGGGGGGAGGGGAGGGGGGGGGGGGAGGGGAGGGGGAGGGGGGTCCACCATCTTCAGGGTGTGTTGGTGACGTGTGGAGCTCTCTGTTCTGTCCTTGCGTCGTCTGACGTCACGTTCACGACACAAACAGTATACAGTGCAACGCATAGCACGTGTGAGTTATTACATACCTCTGCTTTCACACACACACACACACACGTGATCACACTTTTGCTCTACCACACACACACGCTGAGCAGAATCACACACTCTCTCTTTCAGCAAACCTTTTGATGTTCTGAAACCAAGAGGCAATTGTTAATTAAAGCTTTGAGGGATAAAGCTGGTCTGAATGTGATTCTGCTGGAGTTACAAAGACGGCTAATTAAAATCTGAAATGGCTCCTAGTTCCTGTCTCTTTCACGGCTCCTCTTCCTGCAGAAAAATAAGGAAAGAGACAAACATGTTAAAAGAATAACATTATACGGGGCTGCATTATTTGATTAAATTAATCCCAGCGAATGGGGTGGTCTTGATGGCGGTGAGCGCTCTTCTGATCGAGGCAACTCTGGACTCACTGGGGAACGCCATGTTTTAAACAGGTGACGCCATTATCCATTTGACCTCAAGGGTCAACATGTATTCCCATGTCAAATTTACAATGAAAACAGACAATATTAGAATACCTAATTCAGAATACTAAAACCCAAATCCCACTGACCCAAAAACTCCCCCCACTAACATCTGGGTTGTGTCTTCAGTGTGAAAGAATGCGCTCGTCATTCAGTCCCGGTCTGCTGACCCTGAAATAGCCACAGGTACAGGCGTTTATCGGCCAAGCGTTGAAAAGGTCCATAAACTTGTGTGATGACTGAAATTAAATTCAAGAAACTTTCTTGGATATATCAACCACAAAACAGCAAAATATTACTTTCGTGGATGTTGTTTTTATAAGGAATCGATCTCCAGTGTATCTAGCCATTACATCTCCATTACATCTCCATTACATCTCTATTACATCTCTATTACATCTCTAGTACATCTCTATTACATCTCCATTACATCTCCATTACATCTCCATTACATCTCTATTACATCTCCATTACATCTCTATTACATCTCCATTACATCTCTATTATATCTCCATTACATCTATATTATATCTCCATTACATCTCTATTATATCTCCATTACATCTCTATTATATCTCCATTACATCTCTATTACATCTCTATTACATCTCCATTACATCTCTATTACATCTCTAGTACATCTCTATTACATCTCTATTACATCTCTCTCTATCTTTCCGTATTACTCCGTCCATCTATTCATTAGTCTGGAACGAGATCCTATTTCGCCGGATTGTGAAGCTGGCGCGGCTCACACGCTATTTACAAACTCAGCTCATCGATACGGACCAGCGCCGCGCTCTTAAGAGACCCGTTTAGAGCGCACGTCCTGTTTCCTGTCGCTCCCGACGGTGACGAGCCAATGGGCCGGGCGTCGTGGGCGTCGTGGGCGCTGGCGTGCGTTAGCGTCCCGTTGGACGCGTAGACACAGGTGATCTCTATGGTCCATTCAGGGGTATTCATGAGATGACTGTGTGTGTCGTTTACTCAGAGAGCATATGCAGACTACAGACTCGCATTTATCCTAGAGGGAGAACAGCAATGTGTGTGTGTGTGTGTGTGTGTGTGTGTGTCTGTGTGCGCGTGTGTGTGTGTTTGTGTCTGGGTTGAGTTGGTGTATGTACTCAGACTCCCCAAGAAAATTGAAGTATTCAAGAGTACAAAAGAAAAGCCATATCTGGACAACGCTGATATCCCTAAACCCTACAAGCAGATGGAACATTGCCAAGCGCTCCGAACTACAATGAGAAAGCACAGCCAATCAGAGGACACGTCCAGATGCTGTGAACACAAAGAGAATGAGGACGCAGTGCACTGTTGCAAAGATCCTCGGTCACCTTATCGTTGTATCCGCTTAGAGAAATAAGACGCTGCATCAGGAAAATAGTCATAAATTAAGCCTTTGCACTGCAGGCTGAATTCAGATTTTCAGAACTACAGCACACACACACACACACACACACACACACACACACACCACACACACATTATATCCTGCTATGATGGAAAGCAGACATAGCTGACGTTATGCATATAAAAGTTGTTGAGGAATTTACATCCAAACACCTTAAACCTTTGTCCTCTCACTTCTCTTGTAATTCATCACCTCCCCCAAATATTCACATAGCTGTGCTGACATACAAAATGGCTTCCAGAAGGCCATCTGTCTACAACAGAATAACCATCCTTTGACCCCAATTGCCGCCCTTTTTCTCATGTCACATGTCTGTACTCTTGGCCACGCCTGCCATTTCATATGATGTACAATGCAGTAGCCAATCACATCCTGGAAGCACCTTACCTGTGGTTTGACTGCATATAAGGCACAGCAAAAGACCAAACGGGCACTTCGCTGAATAAACCACCCTTGTTGCGTTGTTCAGGAAGTCCTTGCGCTCGTATGCTTTTCACAATAAACCAGACTTAACCTTTTGAACGAATCTTGGTAAATCCTTTTGACTAGATCAGTTATTTTACTATCACAAAGTCCTATGTCATTAATGGCTCCATGAGTCATGCAGTGCCCTGTGACGTACGCAATGATGATTAGTTCCCTGCATGATCAGCGTCCACGTCCATCGGCCTGGGGGGGACTCAGTATGGACTCAGTATGGACTCAATATGGACTCAGAATGGACTCAATATGGACTCAGTATGGACTCAGTATGGACTCAGTATGGACTCAGTATGGACTCAATATGGACTGAATATGGACTCAATATGGACTGAATATGGACTCAGAATGGACTCAGTATGGACTCAGTATGGACTCAATATGGACTCAATATGGACTCAGTATGGACTTAATATGGACTCAGAATGGAATCAATGTGTACTCAATATGGACTCAATATGGACTCAGTATGGACTCAGTATGGACTCAGTATGGACTCAGTATGAACTCAATATGGACTCAATGTGGACTCAATATGGACTCAGAATGGACTCAATATGAACTCAATATGAACTCAGTATGGACTCAGTATGGACTCAATATGAACTCAATATGGACTCAATATGAACTCAGAATGGACTCAATATGGACTCAATATGGACTCAATATAGACTCAATATGGACTCAATATGAACTCAATATGGACTCAATATGAACTCCAAATGGACTCAATATGAACTCAATATGGACTCAATATAGACTCAATATGGACTCAGTATGGACTCAATATGAACTCAATATGAACTCAATATGGACTCAGTATGGACTCGGTATGGACTCAATATGGACTCAGTATGAACTCCATATGGACTCAATATGGACTCAGTATGGACTCAATATGAACTCAATATGGACTCAATATGAACTCCAAATGGACTCAATATGAACTCAATATGAACTCAATATGGACTCAATATGGACTCAATATGGACTGAATATGGACTCAATATGGACTCAATATGGACTCAATATGGACTCAGTATGGACTCAATATGGACTGAATATGGACTCAATATGGACTGAATATGGACTCAATATGGACTCCATATGGACTCAGAATGGACTCAGTATGGACTCAGTATGAACTCATTAAGGACTCAGTATGGACTCAATATGGACTCAATATGGACTCAGTATGGAATTAATATGGACTCAGAATGGAATCAATGTGGACTCAATATGGACTCAATATGGACTCAGAATGGACTCAGTATGGACTCAGAATGGACTCAGTATGGACTCAGTATGGACTCAGTATGAACTCAATATGGACTCAATGTGGACTCAATATGGACTCAGAATGGACTCAATATGAACTCAATATGAACTTAGTATGGACTCAATATGAACTCAATATGGACACAATATGAACTCAGAATGGACTCAATATGGACTCAATATAGACTCAATATGGACTCAGTATGGACTCAATATGAACTCAATATGGACTCAATATGAACTCAGAATGGACTCAATATGAACTCAATATGGACTCAATATAGACTCAATATGGACTCAGTATGGACTCAATATGAACTCAATATGAACTTAGTATGGACTCAATATGAACTCAATATGGACACAATATGAACTCAGAATGGACTCAATATGGACTCAATATGGACTCAATATGGACTCAATATAGACTCAATATGGACTCAGTATGGACTCAATATGAACTCAATATGGACTCAATATGAACTCAGAATGGACTCAATATGAACTCAATATTGACTCAATATAGACTCAATATGGACTCAGTATGGAATTAATATGGACTCAATATGAACTCAATATGGACTCAGTATGGACTCAGTATGGACTCAGTATGAACTCCATATGGACTCAATATGGACTCAATATGAACTCAATATGGACTCAATATGGACTCAATATGAACTCAGTATGGACTCAATATGGACTCAATATGGACTCAATATGGACTCAGTATGGACTCAATATGAACTCAATATGAACTCAATATGGACTCAATATGGACTCAATATGGACTCAATATGGACTCAGTATGGACTCAATATGGACTCAGAATGGACTCAGAATGGACTCAATATGGACTCAATATGGACTCAGAATGGACTCAATATGGACTCAATATGGACTCAGTATGGACTCAATATGGACTCAGAATGGACTCAATATAGACTCAATATGAACTCAGAATGGACTCAATATGAACTCAATATGGACTCAATATAGACTCAATATGGACTCAATATGGACTCAGTATGGACTCAATATGGACTCAGAATGGACTCAATATGGACTCATTATGGACTCAATATGGACTAAATATGGACTCAATATGGACTCAGTATGGACTCAGAATGGACTCAATATGGACTCAGTATGGACTCAGAATGGACTCAGAATGAACTCAGTATGGACTCAGTATGGAATCAGAATGGAC
>NC_140250.1:690339-692839 GCF_949987555.1 Borostomias antarcticus | reverse complement strand
CCCGGCGACGTTATTGAACCATTCACGGTTCATCTCTGTGGTCAAGAGTCTTCGACTGAAGCATGTTTAGTGTGTGATGTGTTCTCGTTCCCTCTTCCTCCTGGTCATCTAGGAGAGGGGAGAACAAGATTGGCTGGTATTGCACAGGCTGGTCAACTGAGGTGATGCCAAACACAAAGTAAAAGTTAAATTGTATCAACTGAGCTCTGTCATTGGCCAGGGAAGTGCAGAGTCACTGTCCTCTCTCCCTGGAGATGACAACATATGTTCCACACTGCCCTCCTTTGGTCAACCGGGGAACTGCACCCAGTGAGCAGACGGTCAGAGAGAAGGACACATCTATTCTTTAATCATGTGAACGCTCGCTCGGACAAACATTCGCCAAATGCTATCGTCCTATAGACTAATGGATATTAAATTGTTATCCTGCATTGCAGAAAACGTTGACATTATGTTATCTGTACTTCCTCTTCACAAAATGCTATTTTTAAATGGCAAAACTTCTTCATAAGCCCCGAAAACAAGCCCTTTAAGGGGAACCCCTCCACCTCTCGTGCTCAGCCCCCTCTCCCCGACGCCGCGGGGCTAATTACCTCCTGACCCCGCCCATCAGTCCACAGAGCTCCCCGATTGGTTAATCAAGAACATCAGGGGAAGCTGATAACCAATTAGGACGCCTCTCCTTTCTAAAAAGCAGCACTCTGTCCGATTCATCTTCACGTCGTGTCCCCCGTCCTCTAAAAGCCCCATCTCACCCCGTGTCGGGGGGGGGGGGGGCGGGGGGGTGGGTGGGGGAGGGCGGGGGGGGACTCTTTTGAAGGCTTTGCCAGCTTCCCCTGCTGGTTTTTGCGGCACCACCGAGTTAAAACATGCCAGGGAGACGAAGCGAGGCGACCGGCGAAGACGAGAGAGCGTTGCCGAGGACGACGTCAACGCGGTTTCCGTGCGGCGGCCCCCGGAATGCGTTCACGGGCTCGGGCCCGGAGATTTTGGCAGACGGACACGGGGCCTTGAAGTTGCGGGGAACGCTTCCAGAACGCTTCCAGTCTCGGGACGCCCCTGGGGTTGGATCGGTGTTCTGGTTCCTGGGACCGGCTCGTTTAATGGCGCCAGGGCATGGCGTTGGTTTAGTCAGTGATGAGTCAGCCAAGTTTCATTGATTCATTAACACCGTTAGCATCGACGCGCGTTTCCGATGGAGAGCTGGATGACCTTACGCATGCATTTGGATGACCTTACGCATGCATTTCTGAACAGCTCGATACCTATACTGTTCTACTGCCCCAACCCTCAACACTGGTCTATACTGTTCTACTACCCCAACCCTCAACACTGGTCTATACTGTTCTACTACCCCAACCCCCAACCCTCAACACTGGTCTATACTCTTCTTCTACCCCAACCCTCAACACTGGTCTATACTGTTCTACTGCCCCAACCCTCAACACTGGTCTATACTGTTCTACTGCCCCAACCCTCAACACTGGTCTATACTGTTCTACTACCCCAACCCTCAACACTGGTCTATACTGTTCTACTGCCCTAGCCCTCAACACTGGTCTATACTGTTCTACTACCCCAACCCTCAACACTGGTCTATACTGTTCTACTACCCTAACCCTCAACACTGGTCTATCCTGTTCTACTACCCCAACCCTCAACACTGGTCTATACTGTTCTACTGCCCCAACCCTCAACACTGGTCTATACTGTTCTACTACCCCAACCCTCAACACTGGTCTATACTGTTCTACTACCCCAACCCTCAACACTGGTCTATACTGTTCTACTACCCCAACCCTCAACACTGGTCTATATTGTTCTACTACCCCAACCCTCAACACTGGTCTATACTGTTCTACTACCCCAACCCTCAACACTCAACACTGGTCTATACTGTTCTACTACCCCAACCCTCAACCCTCAACACTGGTCTATACTGTTCTACTACCCCAACCCTCAACACTGGTCTATACTGTTCTACTACCCCAACCCTTAACACTGGTCTATACTGTTCTACTACCCCAACCCTCAACACTGGTCTATACTGTTCTACTACCCCAACCCTCAACACTGGTCTATACTGTTCTACTACCCCAACCCTTAACACTGGTCTATACTGTTCTACTACCCCAACCCTCAACACTGGTCTATACTGTTCTACTACCCCAACCCTCAACACTGGTCTATACTGTTCTACTACCCCAACCCTCAACCCTCAACACTGGTCTATACTGTTCTACTACCCCAACCCTCAACCCTCAACACTGGTCTATACTGTTCTACTACCCCAACCCTCAACACTGGTCTATACTGTTCTACTACCCCAACCCTCAACACTGGTCTATACTCTTCTACTACCCTCAACCCTCAACACTGGTCTATACTGTTCTACTACCACAACCCTCAACACTGGTCTATATTGTTCTACTACCCTAACCCTTAACACTGGTCTATACTGTTCTACTACCCCAACCCTCAACACTGGTCTATCCTGTTC
>NC_140250.1:660339-677839 GCF_949987555.1 Borostomias antarcticus | reverse complement strand
TGGCTCACTTCCAGGTCAAAGTTGAAGCCTGGCTCACGTCCAGGTCAAAGTTGAAGTTTGAATGTGTAGAGTCGTACCATATTGTCACCTTCTTAAAATAATGGGCGAAATAAAGTCATTTTTGGAGAATAACATTGTGTTTGCCTGAGTCTTCTCTTCATGATACCGGCCACCTCTGCTAAAATTGACAACATCCTCAATTGAAAAGATCACACTGTTCCAACCCCATTAGTATAATTACCTTTTTTTTTTACTGTATTTATTTATACCTACTGTATGCCTACATGCCGACTTAAACATTTTATTTTGTTTGTGTTTTTTGAAAAAACTTGACTTGAAAAATATAACTGAGGCCCTTATTTGAAGAAGGTGACGATATGCAACCTGGATCATCCATGCTCAGCCCTCGAACCCATGACACGGAGCTCGAGGTAACGACAGCCTAGCGGGCTAGTTCATATGAACGCATCCTCTCACCGTACACTGTAAAGGAAAAACCTTACTTGGTTTAGTTTAGATTTCAAAGAACACGCTGAGTGGTCGGTCAAGCTGGTTTTAAACAAAGACAATAGTTTTATTCTATTACGATTCTGCGAGTCGGACTCTAGCACAGGAAGTGAATCCGGGCTGAGTGAGTCAGATGTGGACGAGGTCGATAGGTTATACAGTGAAAAAGGAAGTGACATAGTTTCAGGATGAAGAGGACAGGGAAGTGATGTCACACAGGAAGAATTTGTAGTTTTAACAGACTGATCTGTGAGAACGAACTACAAAGTTAGAACAACAGTCAAGTAGGAAAACAGAACACTTTGGTGAGACTTGAATTTCATTCACAACACCAGCACGCGCATAAACATAACACTTTGCACGGCGTAAACAGCGCTCCTGTGTACCAATAGGAAGCAGAGCGTGTGATTAGTATGCGCAGCTCGGCGCAGAATAATAGTTTGGCCCTGGGCCACGTTTGACAGCGTTCAGCACGGGTACCGCACTTCCCAACGCGCTGATTGCAGGTGGGGCGGTGGGGATCGCAGGGCACACTGGAGGGATAGTGATGTCATCAGGAGTGTGTGTGTGTGTGTGTGTGTGTGTGTCGGCTTGCTTAGAGGCTCATTTATAATGTACAAAGACGATTAACTTGTGAGCGACGGGCCGGCTGGACAGACGGCCGGTCAGCTGAGGCAGAAGCAGATAAGAACGGATGCAAATACACAAGAGCGACAGATTAACCTTGGACAAGGTCGAGCGCAAGCCATGACGCAAACGGGCAGGGCCTGTACTCACACACACACACGCGCACACACACACACACACAACACGCACGCACACACACACACACACGAGGCAAACACCAGGCTTAGTAGGTCAGATAGGTGTATAGCAACATATTCCCGGTACACGACAGCCCTGAAAGCAACATCCCTTTATTTGAATGTAAATATGATTTGAAGGTGAGACACTTGATTTGGAGGTGAGACACTTAAGGTAATGACTTGTGTATCACAGTATTAGAACTGACGCTGTTCCCGTAGGGACCAACACTAAAGACCAGACTCCTCCTCCCCATGAGGTGCACTGACACACGAACACATGTATTAAACCGCTGGAGCAAACATTTCACTTTTCCTTGACCTTTATCTCATTTTCCCATTACGATCTGATCTGTAACGGTCCTATGGGTGCGGAGAATACAGTATGAGTTGACTTACTGGAACTATACTCTCTCTCCCTCCCTCCCTCCCTCTTTCTCTCTCTCTCACTAACCCCCCCCCCCCCTCTCTATCTCTCTCCCCCCTCCCCTCTCTCACTCTCTCCCTCCCTCCCTCTTTCTCTCTCTCTCACTCATCCCCCCCCTCTCTCTCTATCTCTCTCTCCCCCCCCTCCCTCCCTCTTTCTCTCTCTCTCACTCATCCCCCCCCTCTCTCTCTATCTCTCTCTCCCCCCCTCCCTCCCTCTGTCTCTCTCTCTCACTCACCCCCCCCCCCCCTCCCTCCCTCCCTCCCTCTTTCTCTCTCTCTCACTCACCCCCCCCCTCTCTCTCTATCTCTCCCCCCCTCTCTCTCTCACTCCCTCCCTCCCCTCTCTCTCTCACTCCCTCTCCCCCTCTCTCTGTCTCTTTCTCTCTCTCTCACTCTCTCCCTCCCCTCCCCTCTCTCTCTCTCACTCCCTCTCCCCCTCTCTCTCTCTCTCACTCCCTCCCTCCTCTCTCTCTCTCTCTCTCTCTCACTCCCTCTCCCCCTCTCTCTCTCTCTCGGTCTCTCTCTCTCTCTGTCTCTCTCTCTCTCTCTCTCTCACTCACCCCCCCCTCTCTCTCTATCTCTCCCCCCCCTCTCTCTCTCACTCCCTCCCTCCCCTCTCTCTCTCACTCCCTCTCCCCCTCTCTCTGTCTCTTTCTCTCTCTCTCACTCTTTCCCTCCCCTCCCCTCTCTCTCTCTCACTCCCTCTCCCCCCTCTCTCTCTCTCTCACTCCCTCCCTCCTCTCTCTCTCTCTCTCTCTCTCTCACTCCCTCTCCCCCTCTCTCTCTCCCTCTCTCTCTCTCTCTCTCCCTCTCTCTCTCTCTCTCTCTCTCTCTCTCACTCCCTCTCCCCCCTCTCTGTCTCTCTCTCTCTCTCTCTCTCCCTCCCCCCCCCTCTCTCTCTCTCTCTCTGTTTCCCTGGTTGACGTCATTCATAGGGAAACAGTATCCAGGAACAGGTCAAAACAGTTCAGCTGGAGAACATCAGGTTCTGCTCGTCCTCCTAGCCGCCGGTCAGGAGAGGTTCAGAACAGGGAACATCTTCAGTTCTCCGCCCGCGTTCTTGACCAGGTCCTGAGCTCGCCTGCCAAACAAACACCTCATGTTCTCCTGAAAGATGGATGCACCGAAGTACACGGAGATCCTTGAAGAAAACCTTCTCCAGAGTACTCTGGACCTCAGACTGGGGGGAAAGTTTACCTTCCAACATGACGACCTGAAGAACACAGCCAAGAGAACAAAGGAGTGGCTTCAGAGAAAGTCTGAGAATGTCCTTGAGTGACCCAGCCAGAGCCCAGACCCCAATCCAATTGAACATCTGTGGAGAGAGCTGAAAATGGCTGAGTACCAACTCTCCCCATCCAACCTGACCCAGCTTGCAAGGATGTGCCAAGAGGAATGAGCAAAAATCTACACAAACAAGCGTGCCGACCTCTGAACTTTCCTTGAAGCCTTGAATCTATAATCGTTGCCAAAGGTGCATCAACCCAGTATTAGGCTAAGGGTGTGTACAGATACGTAACCCCTAAATAACCTATTCTTGTCAGTAAAATAAAACTGCATACTTTCTAAAAACCTGTTTTCACTTTGTCATTATTGGCTATTGCGTGTAGATGTTTGAGGCATGAACTCAATCTCAAAATGAACTCAATCTATAGGAGAAGGTGAAAAGGGTGTTGCAGATGTTCCGACTTAAACGTGTGTTCAGTGTACTCTGATAAATGAGCAATGTTTTATGTTTACAGTGTGTGCAACGTTTTCTGCATCTCTCACAGATCATGTATCAATACCAATGCTGAGAGACATTGCCCTATCGCTAACAGGTACGGCGTGGCGTCAGTCCGTCCATCAAGCAGACCTACTCACTATCAAGGGCCTACTCACTATCAAGGGCCTACTCACTATCAAGGGCCTACTCACTATCAAGGGCCTACTCACCATCAAGGGTCTACTCACTATCAAGGGCCTACTCACTATCAAGGGCCTACTCACTATCAAGAGGGCCTACTCACCATCAAGAGGGCCTACTCACCATCAAGGGCCTACTCACCATCAAGCAGACCTACTCGCCTTGCGTCCATCTTGTTTCCCCCGGGTCATTCGTGACGGATAATACGTCCGATCCTGTTGTGAAGCCGTTTTAGTTTGGAGAACGAGCGCTCGGAAGTCGCTCGTGGAAACCTCACTGAATGATGATGGCGAAGGAATGTGAGCAGCATGTATTACCCAGCATGCACCGGAGGCGATTAATTCACTCCTACATACAACATTAAGGGCTCGCAGAACTGGATAATTTACAAAACATTCAAACACTTGCCTAATCATACAACTATTATTATTTTATTTTTTTTTTATTTTTTTTTTGAAGGCCAAAGGCTCTTATTGGCTCCTGGGCCCTGGGCACCTGCCCTTTTTGCCCTCTCGTCTTCTCTCGTCTGTCTGACCCACCCAGAGCAGCCTGAGGTTCTGCCGCCTCCTCCTCCCACCTACCCCCCCCCCTAACCCCCCCCTAACCACCCGCCTCCTCCTCCCACCTTCCCCCCCCCCAACCACCCCCTAACCACCCCCATCCTCCTCCTACCTACCCCCCCCCTAACCACCCCCCTACTCTTCCCACCTACCCCCCCCTAACCACCCCCCTCCTCCTCGCTTGTCAGTCAATCGCCCCGACCATTACCTCCAATAAATCTGGAGGCAGAGCAGGGTCCATGAATAGAGCGGAAAGTGGGTTAGACGGTCCGGTGTACCAGGAAGACAGCATCTGTACCGAGAACCAGCTCGTTACCTTGGGGGGGGCGGGGGGGGGGTGCGTCAACAGAGGTGTTTGTGGAGGATACGCAGAGAAGCCCACAGCGCCGTCTACCATGTTTGGGAAGAGGAGGAGGAGGAGGAGGAGGAGGAGGAGGATGAACACATGGCTCACCATGTGCCGCGCGGTGACTGGCGTCTCATGTTCATCCCTCGAGACGGAAGGCCTCGGGCCAGCCTGATTGGACGATCCACACAGGACACGCGAGGCGCAGCTCTGTTGCGTACAATGACGTTCTTCTTCTTCTGCGTTTGGGTTTCGATGTTTCACTGCCCCCCAGGCTCGGGGCCGAGGGGCTATCCTTTTACCACCCCGAGCCTGGGTGAGGGGTCACCCGGGCGATATATCCGGGCACACCTCCAGGAGCCATGTCACCGTTTCGTCATCCACAACCGTCAGGCCACGCATTCCGTTGGGTGTCCGGTATACCGGACAGTCCTGGTTGACGCGGTCTGCGGTTTGTTCCTCGCCGCCACACTCGCACGCCACACAGGATACCAAGCCCCATCTGCGCATCGATGAGCGGAAGCGTCCGACGCCGGTCCGGAGGCGATTAATCCTCATCCACGCCGGTCTGGGTAAGTCCATCCCACGACGACGTCGATACTTGGAAAGTGCGAGTAAGCCGACTTGTTGAAACTTCCCCGAGACTTATTTACTTGAGCAAAGGCGAAGCAATTAAAGGGACTGAGCCTCACACATTCCTCACACACGTCATCCCAGCATGGCACCACAACACAACTGTAATGAAGGATAATTACTGAAAGATTGCATTCCGCCTTCCTACGCATTTGGCTTTCCGTTCCGTTCTCTGAAGAGAGAGGGAGGTGATAGGCAGAGAGATATGAGCGTGGTGTGATACAAGATAGGGAGACTGAGACCCCCAGCGCACGACGGAGACGCCGAGCGAGCGGTGGCAGAATGAGAACCCCACGACGCCTGAGAGAGCTGCCATGTTGATACACTGTCGCCAGATCCGTGCAGATAAACGGATTTGAGGCGATTAAGATAAGAAGCTTCGGAAAATGAGGATGCTAATGAGTAAACAGATAGGACGCTTACTGGAGTTCCATGAACAAATTCCAAACAGCTTTAAAAGAAGAAAAAAAATGATAATCTCCGACGTTCGAGCATGCGTGGTATCTTGCAAAAGAGTGAAGGTTGTTTGAAAGATAGCATTAGGCCTGCCGTGATCTGCAGCATTGCAGGGTTGTTGTTTTTGTTTGTAATGCAATTGTAAACAAACGCCAAGGCGACAGATGCTACCACAGAGCCAGGCCTAGACTTATCGGCGTTGAACAGAGGAGAAGCCGCCATCATTGTTCAGCACGGCCTCACAAAGCCGGCAGCAGCAGCGGAGTTAGCGTCAGTAACGAGCTGATTGCACCCTCCTCGGTGGGGTATTGGTACGGGGGGGGACAGACACTGCCAAGAAGAGGGCTATTGTCTGACCACCCCCGCAGCAGGCTCGCTAGTACACGCCGGGGCTCATACACAAACCACCGCTTGGCGCGGGCATTTGTCAACGGTAGTACGGCGTTTCCGAAAGCGGGACTTAACTGAAATTGGGTCACTGGAATACAATGTTCCTTTAGTTAAAAAGAGCCTGGATGAGGAAAGAAGAGGAGGATTGTCGAAAACAGCAAAGCCAAAAATATCCTTTCATGTAACGACGCTAAGTTATAGAGTTTGACACCAAAGGAGGTCGATGTTTCAGTTTGTTGGGGGGTTTTTTGACGGAGGAAGAAGTTTCAACTCATGTCTAACTGTGTGGGGGGGGGGGGAGTTCTGTTATTGACTTTGGGATATGCAGTGTGCGTAGGACTTAACGGTCCCCCAGCACGACTGGCCGTGTGTATTCCTAACCACCCGGACCGTGAGTGGGAACCACAGTTAAAAGTCCTTCTGTCTTTGTATCCCTTGCCTCAGAGGACCGTTTAATGAGGAGCACCAAAGCAACCCACTGTCCGATTTATTTTTAAAATTATTTTTATATAAAGGACTTTTAGGGTGACTTTGTTCTCTATGATAATGAGGTCATTTTTTGTTCTTTAATAATCTGTGAAATTCCCATTGCTAATACATCAGTGCTTGTATTTCAGGCCAGTGCGTAATGCAGCTAGATCTTCATGTAGTTCCAGGCCACCGTAACTGTTATAACTTCAGCTTATGCCGTGTGGAGGAAGCTAGCGATACTTCTCACTTAAGGGGAGCATCATTTAGAATCCCAGAAAAATGGCTTCGGTTTGGGGGTGACTTTGCTTTAGATGATGAAGGAGGTTGTTTTACACCGAACATTTCCACAGACCGAACTTCAGCTCTGACCAACTTGCAACTTGTCATTGTTTTTATTATCTCTCAGTCTCATTTTTGCCTCCTTAAGGTAATGAATTCAGGCCTTTTTCACACTTTGCATTTCCGTGCTCCACTTGTGTGTGTGTGTGTTTAGATGTGTAGGTGTGTATAATTATGAGCCAAAGAAGACAAGTGCTAGAGAGAGAGAGAGAAAGAGAGAGGGAGAGATAGAGAGAGAAAGAGAGAGGGAGGGAGAGAGAGAAAGAGAGAGAGGGAGGGTGAGAGACAGAGAGGGAGGGAGAAAGAGAGAGAGGGAGAGAAGGAGGGAGAGAGAGAGAGAGAGGATAGTTCATCCCGGCACTGGCGTTCTCCTTGGGCGCGAGAGTAAAGGTGAGTCCGGCCAGGTATTGTGTATAGAAACCCAGGACCACTTCACCTGCCGTAGCCCTGGAGCGTCTGTCTGGAGATTAATGAGCTGTTTGGAGGGGGGGACTCAGCCATTCCACATGCAGAGAGCACACATTAGCGCTATAATTAATTTTGCAACACCGGGGCGTTGTCACCCGGTAGCAGAGTGGCTCGCGGCGATGATAAGCATTCTCTAATTAAACAGGAGGCCGGGCTGGAAGGAGAGGCGCCCACCTCTTGACATTCACCAAGCCTGGGGAGGGACGGCGAGCTTTCACCCCCCGGGCGCCGCCGGGGCAGCTGGGAAACGCAGCCGCCACGTGTCGGCACGTATCGTATTTTTAAGCGTGGGAGGCGGGTAGGAGCGGAGAGGCGGTTTGTAAAAGTCCGGCGCCGTATCGACAGCAGGATGCTCTTCACCCCTCCACCCCCCCCCCCCTCCACCCCCCCCCCCCCTCACAGCCCCCCCCCCCCCCCTCCTATCCAATCCCAGCCACCTCTGCCCCCCCCCCCCTCGCCGCCCACACAGGTACAGGATTCAGGTGTAGAGAGAGAGAGCGCTAGTAGAGAGAGAGAGCGCGTAGCTCACAGCTTCAGATGTGGAACGCTTATTAGAAGCGAGTGGGCGCGAATGCTAATTCCCCCCACATGCATAAAACATCGCCCCTGAGAGAATAGCCTGTTTTTGCTCTTCTCCTTTCGAAATCACAGTCACAGGTTCAAAAAAAAGAGACATGTACAGGTATACTATCATTAATAATTTACTTTTCTGTATAAGTTAAGTAAATACATTAAGAATATCTGAGGAGATTCAAATCTGGTGTTTTAAATACGGGCTGTTCCGAAGTGCATCTATTAAAAGGGGGTTTTTGGGCCCGGCTGCGTTTGTTTATCTCTTGAGGGAGGGGGTGTCGGACCCGGCGGGATCTGTTTACAGATCCTGTAAACAACAACCAGAGGGTCAGAACAGGCACCCAGATCCAGATCCCATTTGGGAAGGTCTGACCTTCGAACGTGACCTCCACTGGAAGATGTGGGTGGTTGGATACTGTAACTTGTAATTAAATGCATACACTTAGAATAGAAGTTTATTTATGTGGAACAATTACATGTACATTGGAATTATTGTCATCACTTTGCCTTGCAGGATCGGATCAGTAGTAACTAGTTCCTTATCCCAGTCCTACAGTAGCAGCGAGATATTTAAAGGTCCCCAAACTGGCAATTTACTATCCGTACCAGTATCACCCTCATCCCATCCCCTCATCCCATCCTCTCATCCCATCTGATCATCCGTCCAAGAGGTGTCTTCTGCAGTCTACTGTCATCAGTCGACTGCAGCTGTTGTCTTTTGAGCTTGCGGACCGCGTCAGGAAAGAAGCTGTTATTGTTTATTGTTGTTTTTGTGTGTGTGTGTGTGTATATGTGTAGATGTTTTGTGTATTTATGTTTTTATGTTTTTATTTGTCTATGAAATTCATTAAAAAAATTATCACAAAAAAAGGAAAGAAGCTGTTGTGGAACCTCTCCTGGGTGGTCCTGATGCTCAGCCATCTTCCCTCTCTCTGGTGAGATGGTGAGAGCAGGAGGTCCTGATGCTCGATCTTCCCTCTCTCTGGTGAGATGGTGAGAGCAGGAGGTCCTGATGCTCGATCTTCCCTCTCTCTGGTGAGATGATGAGAGCAGGAGGTCCTGATGCTCGGCCATCTTCCCTCTCTCTGGTGAGATGATGAGAGCAGGAGGTCCTGATGCTCGGCCATCTTCCCTCTCTCTGGTGAGATGGTGAGAGCAGAAGGTCCTGATGCTCGATCTTCCCTCTCTCTGGTGAGATGGTGTGAACAGATGGTAGTGGGGGTGGTTGGTGTGTTTTGTGATGGAGATGTTCTTCCTGCAGCAGCGTTGGTTGTAGAGATCCTCGATGGCTGGGAGCTCCACACCCATGATCTTCTGTGCCGTCTTCCCCAGTTAAAGTCGCACAGAAACGGACGTTTGAGATCATCTAACTTCCGTAGTTTGACGTATTTCCGACGCAAACAAGCCATGAGGGTGGGACATGCGTTTAGAGGAATTTGATTGGAACATTGACAAGTGGACGGGTTTTAAGAACTTTAGACAGATTCGATAGAAGGATAGCGTTGATTGCCGGGTGGATGTCGTGAGATTATTGGCCTAAAATCTAAGGTACCTGTTGTCATCATTGCACGTGACCTACCGTTTTCCAGGAAGTAAGAAATTATATACTTTGATATAAGATTACAACAAAAGTAGAATTTTGTAATTTTTTGGGGCATACATCGTTGAATAGGTGAACACTATGACCAATTATGTGAACCAAAATGGGACAGAATGCTTTTTTAATTTCAGTGTGACTTTAAACAAGACAATCCATGTGCACACCAGACACACACACACACACACACACACACACACACACACACACACACTGACACACACACACACACTGACACACACACACACACACACACACACACTGACACACACATACAAGCACTCAGACCTCTCTCCATACTGTATGTGGTACAGTAGCACTGTTATTCTGACTCAATGGCTAATTCCTCTCTATCACCCTGACCTTTAAATTCTGCACACATGTGGCCACTGGCCAATCTCCCGCTAGCTCTCTCTCTCTCACACACACACACACACACACACACACACACACACACACACACACACACACACACACACACCTACACACACACACACACACACACACACACCTACACACAGAAGAACACACCTACACACACCTACACACACACACACACACACACACACACACACATACACAGAAAAACACACCTACACACACCTACTCACACACACACACACACACACATACACCCACACACACCTACACACAGAAAAACACACCTACTCACACACACACACACACACACATACACCCACACACACACACACACATACACCCACACACACCTACACACAGAAAAACACACCTACACACACCTACACACACACACACACACACACACACACACACACACATCCATCTTCCCTGCACTGCACCTCCCTCTATGCTGTCAGTCAGTGTATTCGGGCGGCGCCCGCGCTGTCATGCATGTGTCAAGCGCAAGAGGTCCTCCAGCGCCACTCAAATACAGTACTACAACTAAACCTGGAAGGGCCAGAAGACAAGGAAGGATGGACCCACAACACCAGGGACAGAGAGGACAGAGAGGACAGTCTGAGGACAGAGAGGACAGAGAGGACAGAGAGGACAGTCTGAGGACAGAGAGGACAGTCTGAGGACAGAGAGGACAGAGAGGACAGAGAGGACAGTCTGAGGACAGAGAGGACAGAGAGGACAGAGAGGACAGAGAGGACAGAGAGGACAGAGAGGACAGAGAGGACAGTCTGAGGACAGAGAGGACAGAGAGGACAGAGAGGACAGAGAGGACAGAGAGGACAGTCTGAGGACAGAGAGGACAGAGAGGACAGGGAGGACAGAGAGGACAGTCTGAGGACAGAGAGGACAGAGAGGACAGAGAGGACAGAGAGGACAGAGAGGACAGTCTTAGGACAGAGAGGACAGTCTGAGGACAGAGAGGACAGAGAGGACAGAGAGGACAGAGAGGACAGAGAGGACAGTCTTAGGACAGGGAGGACAGTCTGAGGACAGAGAGGACAGTCTGAGGACAGAGAGGACAGAGAGGACAGAGAGGACAGTCTGAGGACAGAGAGGACAGAGAGGACAGAGAGGACAGAGAGGACAGAGAGGACAGTCTGAGGACAGAGAGGACAGAGAGGACAGAGAGGACAGAGAGGACAGTCTGAGGACAGAGAGGACAGAGAGGACAGAGAGGACAGAGGACAGTCTGAGGACAGAGAGGACAGAGAGGACAGTCTGAGGACAGAGAGGACAGAGAGGACAATCTGAGGAGCACCCTGCGCTTGAGAAGCAGAACTATTGACGTACACCTCAAAACAGGTCACGATGGAGGAGATTTGGGAGGCACTCAAACCTACATCAAGTTAAAAAAAAACAAAAAACACACTCCGATCCATAGATCCTTCAATATAGATCCATAAATATAAACATATACTCAATCAAACATCCCTCAATATAGATCCATAAATATAAACATAACTATACATGCCTCAATATGAGCAAAGTGCAAGTTGATGGCACTTGTTAAAGCATTTAATGGCTGCTGGGACAAAGGAGTTGCCAAACCTGTCAGTCTTCATTTTAGGCAGGATCACCCTGTGGCTGAAGCAGCTCCTCCTCTGGCTCAGCTCTTCAAAGAGGGGGTGAGAGGGGGTCTCCATGATGGACAGCAGCTTGTCCCCCGTCCTCCTCATCCCCCCCTCCTCCAGGCTGTCCCCCCCCCCCCCCCCCCCCCCCCCACCACAGAGCTGGCCTTCCTCACCAGCTTGTTCAGTCTCGCTTAGTCGGTTTAGTTATCGGTATCACGCACCTAGCGTAGCGTTAGCGAGCGGCCAAAACACGACAGGCAGAACGCCCCCCCCCCCCCCCTCTCTCAACTCCCCAGCATCGCCGAGACGACCGGTAGTAATAGGGCTCAACGCAACGCCGGTGGCCTTGCCAACGCCTCGCGGGCTTGGCGTTGGGCGCTCGCCTGGCCGACAGATGGACATTGTCTCCGGACTGATTAATGGCCGGGCTGCCCCAGTGGCTCACGGCAGCCAGCGGTGGAGGGTGGGGGGGGGGGGGGTTGGGGGGGGGGGCTGGGTTGGTATATTTAGCCAGTCTTCCTAACAGGTGCTCTACATGTTTGGGCTCCCCCGTCCAGCGTGTGTAATGGGACGACCCGTCCAGCGCGTGTAATGGGACAACCCGCCCCGACTCATCATCAGGATGTATTGCTCCAACACACATGCCTGTCAGCGATTGGTCGGACACGCTGACGCCTCCTGAGTGAATACGCTCGTTTTAATCCGCCGGACATCTTCCGTCTCCACGGCAACCTGACATGACGGGTCTGCCAGATGCGCTCGATGAGAGCGGAGGATGTAGCCGGGCGCTATGGAAACGGGCAGTATACACACATGTGCAAGAACGACACCCGTATATGAGAAATGCTAATCAAAACTGCACCTTTTTTTTTTATATTGTCTATTTTATTGTCTTTTTTACCCTGTAAGGTGACCTTGAGTGACCTGAAAGGTATGTATTATTTATTATTATTATTATTATTATTATTATTATTATTATTATTATTATTATTATTAGTAGTAGTAGTAGTAGTAGTAGTAGTAGTAGTATTATTATAATTATCATCATTATTATCATTATTATTATTATTATTATTATTATTAATATTACTAATAATAATAATATTATTATTATTATTATTATTATTATTAATATAACTAATAATAATATTATTATTATTATTATTATTATTATTATTATCATTATTATTATTATTATTATTATTATTATTATTACACTAACCCCGTGTTAGGAAGAGACTGAACGCTAATTCACAGCCTACGATCTTAACATACTGTTCCCTCTGAACCTCCAGTACCCGGAAAGTCTTGCCCTGAGTGCTACATGACGGAATATACAACTTAGGAGTTATTCAATTTTCCACTTAACAGATTTTTTGGCTTCCCTGCCCCCGATGCACTACTGTTCACTCAACACAGGCGTCAGAGGGACTGGCTCCATTAGACATCTCATATATATAAAACACAGGAAATCAATATGCGTCTGTCCTCCAGCGCTGGGCGAGGGACTAGTCTCCATCTCGTCTGTCCTCCAGCGCTGGGCGAGGGACTAGTCTCAATCTCGTCTGTCCTCCAGCGCTGGGCGAGGGACTAGTCTCCATCTCGTCTGTCCTCCAGCGCTGGGCGAGGGACTAGTCTCCATCTCGTCTGTCCTCCAGGGCTGGGCGAGGGACTAGTCTCCATCTCGTCTGTCCTCCAGCGCTGGGCGAGGGACTAGTCTCCATCTCGTCTGTCCTCCAGGGCTGGGCGAGGGACTAGTCTCCATCTCGTCTGTCCTCCAGCGCTGGGCGAGGGACTAGTCTCCATCTCGTCTGTCCTCCAGGGCTGGGCGAGGGACTAGTCTCCATCTCGTCTGTCCTCCAGCGCTGGGCGAGGGACTAGTCTCCATCTCGTCTGTCCTCCAGGGCTGGGCGAGGGACTAGTCTCCATCTCGCCTCGTCTGTCCTCCAGCGCTGGGCGAGGGACTAGTCTCCATCTCGCCTCGTCTGTCCTCCAGCGCTGGGCGAGGGACTAGTCTCCATCTCGTCTGTCCTCCAGCGCTGGGCGAGGGACTAGTCTCCATCTCGTCTGTCCTCCAGCGCTGGGCGAGGGACTAGTCTCCATCTCGTCTGTCCTCCAGGGCTGGGCGAGGGACTAGTCTCCATCTCGTCTGTCCTCCAGCGCTGGGCGAGGGACTAGTCTCCATCTCGTCTCGTCTGTCCTCCAGGGCTGGGCGAGGGACTAGTCTCCATCTCGTCTGTCCTCCAGGGCTGAGAGGGACTAGTCTCCATCTCGTCTGTCCTCCAGGGCTGGGCGAGGGACTAGTCTCCATCTCGTCTGTCCTCCAGCGCTGGGCGAGGGACTAGTCTCCATCTCGCCTCGTCTGTCCTCCAGGGCTGAGAGGGACTAGTCTCCATCTCGTCTGTCCTCCAGCGCTGGGCGAGGGATTAGTCTCCATCTCGTCTGTCCTCCAGCGCTGGGCGAGGGACTAGTCTCCATCTCGTCTGTCCTCCAGGGCTGAGAGGGACTAGTCTCCATCTCGTCTGTCCTCCAGGGCTGGGCGAGGGACGAGTCTCCATCTCATCTGTCCTCCAGCGCTGGGCGAGGGACTAGTCTCCATCTCGTCTGTCCTCCAGCGCTGGGCGAGGGACTAGTCTCCGTCTCGTCTGTCCTCCAGCGCTGGGCGAGGGACTAGTCTCCATCTCGTCTGTCCTCCAGCGCTGGGCGAGGGACTAGTCTCCATCTCGTCTGTCCTCCAGCGCGGGGCGAGGGACTAGTCTCCATCTCGTCTGTCCTCCAGCGCTGGGCGAGGGACTAGTCTCCGTCTCGTCTGTCCTCCAGCGCTGGGCGAGGGACTAGTCTCCATCTCGTCTGTCCTCCAGCGCGGGGCGAGGGACTAGTCTCCATCTCGTCTGTCCTCCAGCGCTGGGCGAGGGACTAGTCTCCATCTCGTCTGTCCTCCAGGGCTGGGCGAGGGACTAGTCTCCATCTCGTCTGTCCTCCAGCGCTGGGCGAGGGACTAGTCTCCATCTCGTCTGTCCTCCAGCGCTGGGCGAGGGACTAGTCTCCATCTCGTCTGTCCTCCAGCGCTGGGCGAGGGACTAGTCTCCATCTCGTCTGTCCTCCAGCGCTGGGCGAGGGACTAGTCTCCATCTCGTCTGTCCTCCAGCGCTGGGCGAGGGACTAGTCTCCATCTCGTCTGTCCTCCAGCGCTGGGCGAGGGACTAGTCTCCATCTCGTCTGTCCTCCAGCGCTGGGCGAGGGACTAGTCTCCATCTCACCTCGGCCACCCGGACGTCCCAGAGCCCGGCGGGTCTAACAGCTGTCAGAACCCAGAGACTGATCTGTCTTATCTGGGGTCGGCCTCTCAGCTGCCCCTAATGGACTGGTCAGTGTGGATCACCGCCACTTCTGACAGACCACACACACACACACACACACACACACACACACACACGCACTTCAGAAGCGCGGTCTGGCCACGTTCCTCTGTCCCTTGGCGGTCATGTCCATGGCTAGACACATCGGGGGGGATGAGTGGTGTCTTTATTGCAAAGCCAAACACAAAAGTCCTCCAACGCGTCATGTCTCTACTCGAACCCTCACTAGCTTTTGTTTCCCCCAGACACCTCCAAGATCTCGTCTCACTTCGAGGACCGCCGTGAGGAAAGATCAAAAATAGCCTTTTCAGAACTCTGACATCTAATCCGTTTGGCAAGCTCTGATTTCCCCGGGCGACGGCGTTGGTGGCGCGACAGGCTCGCCGCGACAGATACAACGCTTTTGTCGAGGGAGAGGTCGAGAGTCGAACTTCAGAAGCTTTTAAAAAATATATATTTAAAACCGTCCCCTTTAGAGCGAGGCTAGTTTTCAGCGCCACGGGTCTTAGGTAGTTTTAATATCGGCGTTAAGCAGCCTACTAATAAAATGATTGGCTCTTACGGCCTAATCCACTCACGCGCGTGAAGGAGGGGAGTTTAAAAAGAAGAAATCCCATGGAATTGGCGTTCTTGACACTGGCGCTACGCCCCCCCCCCCCCCCCGGCCCCCCCCCCCCCCTCTCCGTCCACATTAAGGTTCATCTTTCAATTTTCTGCAACCTGAAACCAGAATTAGGCTGTCAGAACGCAGACCAGCACGTCAGCTCCCGTCACCCTACTGACGAGAGAGAAGAAGAGCATAACTATAGAGAGAGAGAGGGAGGGAGGGAGGGAGGGAGAAGAGAGAGAGAGGGAGGGAGGGAGAGAAGAGAGAGAGAAGATGAGCACAACTATAGAGAGAGAGGAGAGAGAGAGAGGGAGGGAGGGA
The DNA here is from genome assembly GCF_949987555.1 of Borostomias antarcticus. Classification (NCBI taxonomy): domain Eukaryota; kingdom Metazoa; phylum Chordata; class Actinopteri; order Stomiiformes; family Stomiidae; genus Borostomias; species Borostomias antarcticus. The sequence continues at coordinate 662,062 of NC_140250.1, read as the reverse complement.
GGGAGGGAAGAGAGAGAGAAGATGAGCACAACTATAGAGAGAGAGGAGAGAGAGAGAGGGAGGGAAAGAAGACGTGTCCTTCAATACGGCAGAGTGGGAGGATGGAAGGAGAGAGGGAGGGAGAGAGGAGAGAAGGAGGGAGGGAGGGAGGATAGAGGGAGAGAGCGAGGGAGGGATGGAGGATGGAGGGAGGGAGGGAGGGAGGGATAGAGGAGGAGAGGGAGGGAGGGAGGATAGAGGGATGGAGGGAGGGATAGAGGGATGGAGGGAGGGAGGGAGGGAGGGAGGATGGAGGTAGGATAGAGGGAGGAGAGGGAGGGAGGGAGGATAGAGGGATGGAGGGAGGGATAGAGGGATGGAGGGAGGGAGGGAGGGTGGAAGGGAGGATGGAGGTAGGGAGGGATGGAGGGAGGGAGGGAGGGAGGATAGAGGGAGGGAGGGAGTATAGAGGGAGGGAGGATGGAGGGAGGGAGGGGGGGAGGTAGGGGGGAGAGGGAGAAGATGAGCACAACTATAGAGAGAGAGGAGAGAGAGAGAGAGAGGGAGGGAGGGAGAGAAGAGAGAGAGAAGATGAGCACAACTATAGAGAGAGAGGAGAGAGAGAGAGAGAGGGAGGGAGGGAGGGAGGGAGGGAGGGAGGGAGGGAGGGAGGGAGGGAGGGAGGGAGGGAGGGAAGACGTGTCCTTCAATACGGCAGAGTGGGAGGATGGAGGGAGAGAGGGAGGGAGAGAGGAGAGAAGGAGGGAGAGAGGGAGGATAGAGGGAGAGAGCGAGGGAGGGATGGAGGATGGAGGGAGGGAGGGATAGAGGGAGGGAGGGAGGAGAGGGAGGGATGGAGGGAGGATGGAGGGAGGATAGAGGGAGGAGAGGGAGGGAGGATAGAGGGATGGAGGGAGGGAGGGAGGATGGAGGGAGGGAGGGATAGAGGGAGGGAGGGAGGAGAGGGAGGGATGGAGGGAGGATGGAGGGAGGATAGAGGGAGGAGAGGGAGGGAGGATAGAGGGATGGAGGGAGGGAGGGAGGATGGAGGGAGGATAGAGGGAGGAGAGGGAGGGAGGATAGAGGGATGGAGGGAGGGAGGGAGGATGGAGGTAGGGAGCTGAGCAGGCAGCTCAGTGGATCAGATCTTCATTTTCAGCCGGCTGACATATCACTGTGGATCCCCTCTGACATGCTATGTTATGTAACGAGCAGGACCCGCAGAGTTCACTGTCGGGCGTCCAGATACCTGCCTGATAAATATAGATGGGGCATTGAGGTGGGGGGGGCGTGGGGGCTATTACAACGCCTTATCAGCTCAACATGTCAGCTTTAACCACAGGGGAGGGGTGAGTTTAGAATACATCATGTACTGTACACACACACACACACACACGCACGCACGCACGCACACGCACACATGGATGCATATCTGTACGCCATTGGCTAACCCATAGGGATCCCTCGTCTGTGCAGCTAAGCAACATGGAGAGTGTTTTTATATGAAATGTCACCGTAGAACCAGATCAGATGTACGTTTGATACAGTCTGTCAGATGAATTCTATGATTATGGAAGAATAACTAAACCGTTCCAAGATAGAAAATGCCTTTGCTCCAGTTTCATACTCATCAATAGACAGGGCGTTTTAATAGGCCAAGTCATTACAAGAATAAACCACTGGTAGTATGGGTCAAGTTAATAAAGAATATTCAATGTTTTCTATGTGTTATTTTAAGGATTGC
>NC_140250.1:647839-652839 GCF_949987555.1 Borostomias antarcticus | reverse complement strand
CTTTGCTTTAAAAAAGAAAAAAAAAAACTATCCTATATATTGTTTTATGCCGATGATCTTTCTATATTATGACCGGTCCCTCATAGACATGATTAGAGAAAATCTCATGTAATGACAGAGCAACTCTGTCAGGTTTCTTGGCAGCTATACGTGCGGGTTTTTCGTTCTCAAGCATCGTGGTGAGTTTTTTTCCCCCCGCTGCCAGCCGACGAAGGTGCTGAGTGGTGCAGTCTGGGTACGAGGTCAGAGGTCACTGATACCAGCCAGTAATCCAATTTCACAGCGCCTGCTTCGTCAGGGAGGGGAGGGAGGGGGGGGGCGGCTTTCAGTCTCTCTGAACTTCATCAAACCTTAATTAGCCCTCTGCTTCGCTGCTAATTGGCAGCCTAGTCGGGGGCCAGGGCCCCGCCTCCAGCGAGGTGCGTTCTCTGGACGCGCCGAGAGCGAATCACGTTGTAGGGAGCGGGGGCAGGGAGGCGCGGCGGATAAGAGCGACCTGACAAGACCCCGGCCGTGTGGGTGTGTTTTAGTGTGTGTGTGAGAGAGAGTTGTGGATGTGTGATAATGTGTGCATTCATGTGTGTGAGTAGGTGTGTGTGTGTGTGTGTGTGTGTGTGTGTGTGTGTGTGTGTGTGTGAGTAGGTGTGTGTGTGTGTGTGTGTGTGTGTGTGTGTGTGTGTGTGTGTGTGGTCTACCAGAGTTCAGGTTTGTCCTCAAACACCTCCATTATCCACTCGTCTCAACCTTCGGCCAGAACCCCCCCGCCTCCACCCCCCCCCCCTCCCCCACCTGCTCAGAACTTAGAGGTCTGGAAAGTTCTGCACTGCAGTATCCAGGTGCCTGGCAGGCATTTCAGCAGGAACGATGGCGGTATCTGTCTTGGACGCCATATGTTAAAAGGGTCACACTGCCATTTACTTAGAACTGCCTGCGCCAGCATTGTCACTTTCATAGAGGACACGCAACTTGACTTCCCTCCACATTAAAGGTCCCCTATCATGCTTCTATTCAAGGTGATATCAGTATCTGGGGTCCCCTAAACACGTCTTTCCACTCAGAAGAAACATTCTAGCATGCCTCTCTATACTATGCCTCTCTATACTTGTCTGTGTCAGTCCTGGTCTGGATGTGCCGTTTCTGTGTCTGTAGCTTTAATGCAAATGAGCTACTGGTTCCCGCCCCCACTCTGTCCAAGCCTCCAGAAGTTCAACCAATAGAAACATTTTAAGACAATTTCTGAATGGCTAGTTTTTTCTTTTTTTTTGTTAAGATGGGGTGTGAGGGGGCTTCTGATGTTAAAAGCCCTGGCAAATCTGAACGTCTTGCTGAATCACATGTTCTCTGTCTTAATTCACAGTTTGTGTGTTAATAAATTAAAATGTATTTAAAAATGTGTGTTTTTCCATAATAGGGGACCTTTAAAGCAAAGACGACACTGACTGACTTGATAAACAGAAAGAAAAACCCCCACGTGTCTCGGTTGATGTGGGTGGCGCTTATGGGTCTTGACACGGATCCCGTTCTGTTTTCACGCCACAGGGGACGGAACACACAGCGAGCGTCTGAGACGTTTTACACCCCGTCACAAAGGACGTGACGAGGGGGGGGGTGGGGGTGTCAGGCGCCGGGAGGATGAGACTGAGAGGCAAATCAAGAAATAAAAGAATAAAAGCCAAGGAAAGAGAGGCAGAGCAGTGCCCTGTGGGGAGATGTGTCAGAGTCTTCATGGCGTTGCTTTGAGAGCCCTTCCCAGAATGCTTCTGGGGCTCGTTTCCCTCAAGAGGAATGTCAGCTCTCAGAATCAAGACAGAAATCACATTTTGACAGGGCGCCTCATACAGCGAGGGTTCACAACTAATCGAATAGACTGTCACCTCTCAATATCAGTTGGAAAAGTCTAAAAGATGATACTGGATAACCGCAAAGACAGAAAAAGTATTGGAAGATAGTTCGCATGTGCCATATTGACCAGTTGACATAAATATGATATATGGATATGTTTGGAAGGCCAAAAAAGTAATAAAAAACAATTATGGCCTGTGCCTTTTGACCTCAGGGAGAAAATCCATGCCAACCCAATCTCGTTGTGGGTGTTATGATCCCAGCGAATCGAATGGCCTGCGAAATTAAATCAATGGAGTTCCTCATTGTGTAGTGTCAATCCTCTGAGATTGAAGTACCAGAGAGTTTGAAGCTACCGCACCACTTAAGAAGATTTGGGTCAATATTGCTAATGTGAAAAAGTTTTTAGGAGAGCAACTGGCGGTCCGCGTTCTCCATCGAAACCACATTAGGAGGTTGTGTTTACAGCCCTCCCGTCCATGTGGGCATGGAGGTCATCACTTACTGAGAGGAAAAAAGGAACCAGACAAAACAAAGTGATTCGATAGCGGCCATTTTGTTCCACTTTGTTGTCTGTTAAGTTTCCCAAAAGGCCTCGTACTCGGAGTACAGTATGTGGGTATTGTCAATTGTGTGTCTAGACGCTGTTTTAATGTATGAGGGACATACAGTATTTAATAACCGTAATGTCATTTTGCAGCTTGCTACAAAGTGTGTAGAGACAATGTTTTTTATTGAATTTAAAGAGACAGAGAAGTATAAACGCCGAGTCAACGCCGAGCGTCTGGCCTGTTTGCTCCAGGATCTGATCTATTTTTATCTGCTGTGGAGCTGCTGTCGTTCAGCCGGCTGCTGCCGCCGCAGAAACGCTCGTCCGGCGACCGTCCTCCGATCTCACCGCTATCGACCGGGAGATGGAGCGCCCCCCCGCTGGCACGCCCTCCCCGGGGGGGGGGGGGGGTGAGGGGGATGGGTCGTGTGGCATTTGACCGCGCCAGGGCGCCGCCGTCATTGCAAGCGCAGCACTCTTGTCGTCGAACGGCAGACACCTCCGCTCCGCCACGCCGGCCCCAAGTTCAGGGCCTCCATCATGACAGAGCGGCGCTGTATGCGGCGCCGTGTTTCGGATCAGGTGTGTGTGTGTGTGTGTGTGTGTGTGCCTGTTGAGTGTGTGTTGTGTGTTACACATGTGTTGCTTCTCTGCCCCAGGAACAACCCCCCCCCCCCAGTGGAACCCCCACCCACCCCAAGTTCCCGAGCACAGCGCTACAAAGTCCGTTCCCAAGGACGTCACATTAGCATTCAAGGATAGGGGGTTTGACATAACCCAGACAGCCTCTCTCTCCCTCTCCACCTTTCTCCCTCTCTCTCTCTCTCTCTCTCTCTCTCCTGCTCTCTCTCTCTCCCTCTCTCTCTCTCCCTCTCTCTCTCTCTCTCCCCCTGGGCTGAGGAACGAGATGGGGGAGAACAGCCGAGCGTCTTTGAAGTCCAGGCATCACCGAGTCATCAATAGCCCGTATTGACCCTCCTCGCTTTTATTTAATAAGCCTCCCCCCGATCCCGCCACGCCCCGCCCCCTCCCCCCTCTCTCGCCCCCTCCCCCGCCCCCCTCTCTCGCTATGCTGCAGAGGTGCGGCATTCCGTCATACTGCTGATGTCGGGTATTTCCACATTGATTACACCGCAGGGATTAGCCCAGATGCAAATGTGTATGTGAGAACGGAGGGGGGGGGGGGGGGGGGGTACAAAACAGTGGGGCGCTCGCACACAGACAAAGGCACACACACACACACACACACACACACACTGGGGGGAAACTCTTTCAACCGGGCGTCTATTTCAGTAGGCAGCGCTATCCGTCTCTCCATTCAATCTATGTAGATCTCTCCCTCCGCGCTAATCCTCCCGCCCGGCTGCCAGTCGATGCAGACGCTGGGGAACTCAGGCATCTGTGAGAATCAGACTTCCTTGAAAACCCTTGGAGGCGTTCCAGAGAGAGAGAGAGAGAGAGAGAGAGAGAGAGAGAGAGAGAGAGAGAGAGAGAGAATAGAAGCAGGCAACAGGAGATTACCAGGCGCAAAGGCAAAATATACTTTCTGGTAATTATATCAGAGATGCTAGTTATCAAGCTTTGGGTCTGCTTGGTGATTCTGTTTTGCCTGTCCGTGTGTGTGTGTGTGTGTGTGTGTGGGCGTGAGAGAGAGAGAGAGCTTATGTGCGTCGCCCCCCCACCACACACACACCTCCCTCCCCAAACACATACGCTATTGAATTACAGATAAGGTGAACTGTAAAGTCTTGCTTTCTCCTCATAATTCGATTTCGCACACGCACACACACACACGCACACACACACGCACACACACACACACACACACGCACACACACACACACACACGCACACACGCACACACACACACACACACACGCACACGCACACGCACACGCACACGCACACACACATAGTGGGTGTGCTCACAGATGTGCGTCGGCTACAGAGGTCAGCGCAGCACAAGTAGGGATTTAATTATCCAGCCATACATTCAATTATCTCCGGTAACATCCGTGGTTCTGGTGGGAAGGTGGAGCCTCTATTGTGTGAGGTGTCCAATTTGACATACTTCACTTGATATCAATGTTCGCTAACATCATTTTTAACCTTGCTAGCATACCATAGCTTGTACGCTATACGATGTTAGCGTAATCATTCCAGAGGTAGTTCCATACGGAAGATCCAATCAGCCTGAAAGAGTCTTTATGTGAAACTCACTTAGGAGGACTGGGTAATGCTGATACCAGGAATTTCTTTACCGATTATAAAAGAGGTATATAATCAAGTTTACAGTGTAGCAGCTCTCACTGCCATCTGTCACTTTATAGACATATCAGAGTTGTAGCATTAGTTCCTCTACTGTATATCTGTCAACATCCATCTCAAAATCTATCCCCTTAAGTGACAATATTTTTATTACGTCCAGTGGCGAATTTATATATATACCTTTATTTAACCAGGTTAAAAACTCATTGAGATTAAAATCTCTTTTACAAGAGAATCCTGGCCAAGAAAGGCAGCAACACAGTTTCCTGAAAACAAGACATAAAGATTACGATACACAACTAAACAAAGGTTACGATACACAATGACAACAAAAAACAAC
>NC_140250.1:637353-647639 GCF_949987555.1 Borostomias antarcticus | reverse complement strand
AAAGACTAATCAATTCTCTGCCAACCCCAAAACAGAGGGTACATTTTCAGCGCAACACAGACGGTATTTATAGAACGTATGGGACCAACGCGAACGTGGAAAACTTTAGATCGGCATTGATGTTTCCTCCGACAGAATGTTTAGAGCTACGGTATGGCGCGTGACGGCGCTTCTAACGTGTTTGACCCTCTTTCTCGTTGTTCTATATCCGTCTCTTCTCTGCCTTTCAATGGCTTCCTCTCTCTTCCTGGCAGTCCATTCACCTTCACCCCCTCTCTTTCATGCACTCCTCCATGCCGTTCCTACCTTCCGTTCAAACGGAGAACGCGAGTTGTCTTGTGGTTGAACACTCTGCCCTTCCCTACATTTTGAAACAGCTCAGCGCTAATATGTGACGTATCTGGGCGTGTTTTCCAGGGAGAAGTATTGCGTGATGTGAAACAACAAATTCGCCGCAAGGCGGTTTGAAATCAGCTATCGCCTAAAATAACCACATCATAAATATACTATATTTACATGTCTTTACATGTCCTTGCATCAAAGCTCAGACCTACTGGATAGGTCTCAGTAACCTTCTGTTGTTTTCTTGGAGTGCATCTCTCTGTACCGCTGTAGTTGTTACAGTAATGTGCTGTACACAAAGTTTCTCTCAGAGCCCAACGAGCCCCTGTGTTGAGTCGGCGTCTGACTGAATTCACGGCTCCCTACGGAGTGCGTTTCATCTTCGGATGAGATTACCACTCAGGCCCAGAGCGAGACCGAGGAAGAGTGGTCCCTCCAACCGCAAGCCAGCTCCGTACCGAGGGGTAGGGGGCAAACAAACCCCACCGACAAACACAACAGTGGATAGGATCAGTTGTGGAGCAGAACGCCTGACATGGCCCCTCCAGGGGCCCGGTGGGCCCAGCGAAGCGCCTCGGGCCCCGGAACAGCTTTCCGTTGGCTGATACACCAGAGGAAAAAGTGGTGTTGTGTTGACATTGACCAAAGTAATGTGGATTGATTCTTTTTTTTGCCTTGTTCAGTTGTTTGTTTTCTTTTGAAAGTGGCCCTCAACAGCCAAACACTTTCCACAAGTACTTCTCAGACATGAATGGAACACATTTTTTCATCTACAATAGCAGGGAAAGGCTGAATTCTTCCAGCCCCCCTTGTGCTAAACAGAGACCAACATGTTGCTATGTTCCTAAATCAATGCTGTTATTTGACCGCGTCTGTGATTGAATTTCCTCCCTAATTGCTTCTGTCTAGACAGACTCTCTTGGTTTCTGTGCTCGTGCTCGTGCCTGCGTGTCTCCAGCAGGTGTAATCACGTCCACGTCTCCCACACCGACAGACACATTATCGGACTAAATTTGCTGTAATTATCCGGGTCTGCTAGTTTTATTCATTTCTTCCAATTAAGCTGAAATAAATAGCCACCTGTTGACACCGTAAGGAAAATATTATTTTTGGGGGAATCATACCGTAGTGTTGTCCTCATTGCCTTTCAAATTTCGAACAATCCCTGTGTCGGTTTAGAATGTTTTTTGAATGTGATGACACACCTCGTGATGCTGATCAGAAAACAGCTCTGGAAGTGGAAAACAACAGTTGTCATTCACCAATATCTTCCTAAGTTCACTTCACTTTCCCTTTATTAAAGAAACAAGGCAAAGACGGTCATTTCTTTGTCTCAATGTGTGAGTCTGCAGTTAAAGGTTAAAGGTCGCAGGGGATGGGGGGAGACAGGAAGTGTTGGTCTGAGGGTCCTTATCAGGATCCCCAACATTCCAACAAGAGATGGTCTCCCAATATGGTCAGTAAACGTATTTTTCATGTGCATACTCCACTACACATGTGAGGACCTTGGTGAATGCCAGAATCTTCTTGGAAACTGTGTAAGTGGCTTTTAAGAAGAAATACTTCCTAAGAATTTCTTAACTACCTTTGTGAATGAGGCCCACTCTTTCCACCGAGAGGCTGCTTTGTCTGGTTGCCATGGTTGACCCGTACGGCTCTAAATGATTGGCTGTTAAGAGCATGTTTTTTTTTGGGGGGGGGGCGGAGAGCCAGGCTGCTAGAGACCACTTGGTAAACGGGAAATCCTTTGATCGGTCTGCTGGTTCTCTTTCGCCAAAGACATCAACGAACACGAGCAAGCATGCTTGTTATGTGCCGAAGGAGAAGCAGCTACAAATTGGACCTTGGCAGAAAAAAAAAAACCAAAAGGGAAGAAGAACCGTCGGCTCGGCGATGTGTTAGTGAGGGCGTGAGTACTCAGAAAGAACGAGAGGCCATTGCTTGTTTTCTGGGTGGTTCTATCAGCATGCTTCTGGCGTTCTCGTGTTCTCTCATGTGTTCTATATATCTGGAACATCCAAGGCCTGTTACAGGCCCTGAACATGTCTCGCTGTAGGCGTCATGGCAACCGGGTGTCCACATGAAAGGGATACCAGTGAACAAACAGCAATCATCACAAATTGTTGTTCAAAGAACCGGCGGTGCGACCTTTGCCCCCGGAGGTTGTTATCTGGTGAGTGGAAACTCATTACGAGAAGAACAAAGCCTTGTCCTTGATATCACTTTAATTAAACACCATTCAAACAAAAAGACGCAGTGGGCTAACACCGTGTCCGTTTCGACCGCGAAGAGACGAGCATAGCGTTTACATACCACCAGCTAATAAACTCTCACACTGACAGCTGAATCGTGAATACAATCATTCCATTAAAGTATTTGCATTTTCCTGATGAGGAGGAGAGTAAGATCCAATTGCAGTCATTTGATTGGTGAGGCGTGCTCGAATTAGTGGGTGAGAGGAACAGGAGAAGGGCGTGGAGAAGCAGGACACACCCCCAGCTGAATCCTGGGTGCTCCCCGTTAGCCGGTGGTTCGGGGGTATGGTACACTGCACCATCCTCTACCACAGTGTGTGTTTGCTAGTCATATAGTTGACTTGAATTAGCAATTCAGTCAGGCGTTAAGTTTTATTTTGTTTCAAGAGGCCCGTAGCTTATTTCAATATGGCAGCGTAACTCAAACAGCTCCCTGCAATGACCGCCTACACACACACACACGCGCACACACACACACGCACACACACACACACACACACACACACACGCACGCACGCACACACACACACACACACACACAGGCCACCATCGCCCATAGGCATGAGTTGTTGTCCTCGGTGGAGTTTCTCTGCATGGATTCATCTGAAAGTCATTCCCAACATATTGTCCAGAGACCGCTCGTGAGCGAGAGCCCCGCGCTGATTTAAAGTACTATGCAAACAGAATAAAATGTGTTATTGAAAATGCACAGGGAATGAAAACGCCATGCCCATTGCTCACCACAATGGCAGGTCGGGTTGTAAATTGTGTGTGCGTGGGCCTCTCACGAAGCTCATTCCATAATTCAAAATTTATTATAATTGGCACAAGCATAAAATATATGCTTCCCTGTAAATACTGATGGTGGAGGGGTGGGGGCAGGCACGGGGAGGGGCGGGGGGTAATTTAATTCACTATATAGGGGGAATTTATACTGCCCGGAATCAGTAGCTAATTTCCTTGGGGAAATTCATCTCCACAGGCCTTACAAGCAGAGAGAGGATGAGGGCTGACCACTATCTCCAGTGTAAATATTGACAGTGGGGGAGTAAGTGGGCCCATGCATTAGGCCGGTACGTGTCACAGCTAAATTATGCTCAGGGGAGGTGGAGGGCGCGCCGGGCGTTTATAAGGCCTCGGGTTCAGGATTCGGATTGGTGGGGGGTGTGTGGGGTGTGTGGGGTGGCGGCGTTTAGCGGTGACGACGCACACCCCCAAGTGGCGCTCTGTACGTGTGAGCTGCGACTCGGGTGATTAACGTCAGCGTCCGTCAAAAATCAAGACGCCTCGGCGATTCTCCGACGTCGGACGCCGCTCAACAGCTGCGGTGGAACCGTCGCCATTATTTACAACGGATTAATTTCCTCAGCGTCTGACTGTTGCTGGTTGACGCAAACGCCGACAGAGACTGTAAATATACTCATATAAATAGAAATATACCAAGACAAGAACAGAAAATACATACATAAACTATCGGGCTGCTAAGCTTATCATATATTATAATAAGGGCCATTGAGAGAAGGAGAGTTTTCAGGAAAGACTTCAAGGCATCCAAGGTCTGAGCAGTTCTTGCAGTGTGTTTCAAAAGCATAATCTTCGTGTAGAACAGAACTTCAAGGAGGCCAAAAACGTCGAATCAACAATTTATTGAGCATGCCACACAGAGGCCGAATCTCTAGACAATACTGACGTTCTCAGGGAGGTGCCGAGTTTACATCCTGGCTTCAGGCCAGGTATCACATGACAAACACATTTGCATACAAGGGATGTTCATTTAACACATATATGGTCGACTAGTCTTCTGACTGGTCAATGGGTCACTGAGCCCTGCCCCCCCTCCGGACACGGGGGTGCTTGGGTCCTTCCTGGGATCACATTACAACTGCAAGCTGACTTCAAAGGCGACCATTTTCCATCTTATTGACTCAAGACAGGACAAAGGAATGCTGACTCAGGGACATCTGTACTCACGTGTTAAACTCTGAATTAACACAGTTCCTACTATAAGTGAAGTTTATTCATTATTCTAATAAAATGATCACTACATAAGAGTAATACAGATATAATTAATGTAATACAATATAAAAATATACTACACTTCTAATATGCAGTGGGAGGCTATTCCACAGCTTGGGGTCAGCAACTACAAAAGCTCAGTCACCTCTGGTTTTGAGCCTGGATTAAGGGACATCCAGGGGCAGCTGACTGCTTGACCTGAGTGCTCTAGCTGGACTATGAACATGAAGGAGTTTAGCTGGACACAGAGGAGCCCGGCTGTTCAAAACCTTAAAAACAAGTAACAAAACCTTCAAATCCACCCTGAAGCGGACAGGAAGCCAGTGCAGGGAACAGCACAGGTGTGATGTGGTCATGCTTTCTCTTTCCTGTCAGCAGGCGAGCAGCAGCATCCCACACTAGCTAAAAATGAGCCAGGGCTGATCTAGACCTACATACAGAGAGTTGAGATAGTTGAGCCTAGAGGTTATAAAAGCATGTTCAAACACTCTCCAAGGGGTGAGCCTGTAACACCTCTCTCTCTCTCTCTCTCTCTCTCTCTCACACACACACACACACACACGCACACACACACACACACACACACACACACACACTCCATCTCTTTCTTCCACTCTCCCTCCATCCCTCTCCATCTCCGAACATGTTGCCGCCGGACATGGAGGCGGATCACCTTTTAACCTCTCACCTGTCATGGCCGCCAGCGTGGGACAGCAGGGCTGATGAAACCCACGCGTTGGCGAGCGCGGCCCCCGCACTCTGGTGCCCGAGCGGCTGGGAGAACCAGGCTTCAGCCCTGGAGGATCCACCTCATTACGGATGCTAGCGCAGGGGGCAGCGCTTCCTGGAAACGCTCGCACCTGCCACCTGGGCTCCGCCGTTGCCGAGCAACGCGGAGGCGGGCGGGCGCACGTTGCCACGGCGAGTAGTTGAGTCGGAGGCCGCGCGCTTGTTAAGCTGCGCCCGACTCTCGGCATTCGGAGTACACAAAGACGTTGTGTTTAAACCGCCTTCGTCGCAGCCTTCGCCCAGCACAATAACCATCATACTACTGTAACACTGTACACATGCACGGGTTCCTGGAAAAAGAGTCACTTTTTTCAACTGCGAGTTTCCTTCGAGCTTCTGGAACAAACTCAGGCGCTGGACTGGAAGAGAAAGAAGCGGATTGATCAAACTCTCAGCGCCACATTCTCCTCATCGAGTATCGGAGTTCAAAGAGTGCTCCTCTCCCCCGAGCCGGAGTCCCGGTATTTGGTTTCTGCCTCGTAAAGGAAGCGTATTGAAAGCCCAGGCGAACAGGCACTCTGGGGGGGGGGCGTCGTGTGCCTCCAGGGTCCCGGAGAGGAGGGCTTATCCCACCTCCCATGTCGATACCGTCGATGGCGCCTCGCTCCCTCACTCCCTTTCATTCCTCCAAACACTCTGGGAAAGACAGATCAAAGCGGCCCCCGGACCCCCCCCCCCCCGCTGGCGTGGAAGCCCCCCTGTGTTTACCGCACGCCCTCGCCCTTTGAAAGCGCCGGAAAGGCCAGGTGAGCGGAGATGGTCGTTTCTGTCAACGAGCAGGAGACCAAAAGAGGAAGCTTAAACTCTTCTAACCTGATTTATCTGTATAAGCGTTTTAGCACAGAGGCCTTTTTAAATGTGTATTGCTCATTAGATGGACGTGCTTGCGCTGGACTCTAGGATGATTGCTGATTTTGAATAGATAAAAAAGCAATGCATTTAAATGATTAAAAAAAAAGGTGCCGAAATGGACTGACATAGGTCTACTGTAAGAGAAAAGATTGTCAAATGTAGTGGTCAAAGACACAACATGTAGCCTGTATATATGTAACTAACCCAGTTTATGTTTAAGCTTTAGAGATGTTGAACCACCCTTTTTTGGGGGCTTTTATTATCTTATTTCCTGTTTTGAGTATTTGAAAAACGTTTCTTTGGAGTTGTGTGTGCGTCAGCAGTTGACGGCAGAGAGAAAAGGGTTTGCTGAAAGCTACTCTTGTGAAACGTTTGATATAAAGATAAATGCATTAGCGACCCCAACCCCCCAACCGAAGAGGCACAAGGTCACTTTGCCTTAGTATTTTTATAAAGATGTGGTTTGTGCATTCACCATTTTTGAATGATAGTTTAGTGAACTAAATGGTTGTATAACTGAGTCAGTGTTGGTCAAGGCTACGGCAGCTAGCTTGCATTGGAACCGTATGAGAAATAAAACCTTGGATGTTGTGTTTAATAACAATGCTGCTCTTACATTGATTTTGGACTTTCATTAAAACCTGAAATCATACGTCTCAGACCATCTTTAGAGAAAGGGATTACTACAATATAAATCAGTCACCCATTAAGCCTGATTAATCGATAGCGGTACTAAGGGTATCTATTACTTTTCTGCACTCTTCTCTTCTCCTTCATAATGTCGCTCCATTAGTAGCTCTGAGTCTTGTTTATGACATTATTATGTAAAACCGGAGAAAAAGAGATCAAAGTTTCACCAATTACCTGCGACTGAGTCTGGGTCTCGGGGGAGTGTGTGTCTGACGCTCCAGATGAAAGACTATGGATCTAAACGACGGATAATGGCCGTAACATCACATTCACATGTGCTAATAACCGCCTCCAACAGCTAGCCTGTCACAAATGATCCATTTCCACTCAACGCCATTCCTCAATGAGCTCCACCAAGCCAACTAAAAAGCAACATGTTTTTTTGGTTTCTATGTCTTTTCATATACAAAACGAATCCCTTGGGTCTTTTAACAGGTATAGAGTCTTATTTGACAGCTACCTTAGAAAGTTGCACATAATTCACCTCAATAAGTGTCGATGCTGAAAACTTGCAGTCCTCAGAAGGTGTCAGGGATTATTTGTGCAATATTCCTGGTGTGTAGATTAAAGCATTCAAAGCACAATAGTCCCTATGTGCACAAAAAGTCCTTGAGAACAAGTGAGAGAGAGAGAGAGAGAGAGGAGAGAGAGAGAGAAGGAGAGAGAAAGAGAGAGTGAAAGATAGAGAGAGAGATAGAGAGAGACAGAGAGAGAGAAAGATAGAGAGAGAGATAGAGAGAGAAAAAGAGAGATATAGTGAGAAAGAGAGAGAGAGAAAAAGAGAGAATGAGAAAGAGAGAAAGAGAGGATAAAGAGAGAGAGAGAGAAAGAGAGAAGAGAGAAAAAGAGATAGAAAGAGAGAGATAGAGAGAGAGAGAGAGAGAGAGAGGAGAGAGAGAAAGAGAGAGAAGGAGAGAGAAAGAGAGAGTGAAAGATAGAGAGAGATAGAGAGAGAGAAAGATAGGGAGAGAGATAGAGAGAGCGAGAGAGAAAGATAGAGAGAGACAAAGAGAGATATAGAGAGAAAGAGAGAGAAAGAGAGAATGAGAAAGAGAGAGAGAGAGAGAAAGAGAGGAGAGAGAGAAAGAGAGAGAAAGAGAGAGAAAGAGAGGAGAGAGAAAGAGAGAGAGAGAAAGAGAGAGAGAAAGAGAGAAGAGAGAAAAAGAGATAGAAAGAGAGAGATAGAGATAGAAAGAGAGAGATAGAGAGAGATAGAGAGAGAGATAGAGAGAGAGAGAGAGAGAGAGAGAGAGAGAGAGAGAGAGTAGTGCTCGTGTGACAGGTGACAGAGCACAGTAATCATGGTTCAGATGATGACTAATGATGAGGCCTGTTTATCTTTAATTACAGGTCATTTGCATTGAGACTCGCTCCTTAAACTGAGGGGCTGAGTTTTGTCCTCTCAGGGAAGCCTCCTCTTCCTCCTCTTCCTCCTCTTCCTCCTCCTCCTCCTCTTCCTCCTCTTCCTCCTCTTCCTCCTCTTCCTCCTCTTCCTCCTCCGCGTCTCAGCTGGTACTCCAGAGTTGAGCGTGAGTCACCGCCAAACATTCCCATGGTCACAAATCATGAGACGCCCCGCCCCGAAGAAGAGGTCAGGGGGTTCGAAAGGAGATGATGTAACGCCTAGCTAGGCTAGCCGTGCAGGGATGTGAACACACACACACACACACGCTCGTGAGAGAGAGAGAAAGAGAGAGAGACACACACACACACACACACACGCTCGTGAGAGAGAGAGAGAGAGAGAGAGAGAGAGACAGACACACACACACACACACGCTCGTGAGAGGGGGAGAGTGAGACACACACACACACGCGCGCTCGTGAGAGAGAGACACACACGCGCGCTCGTGAGAGAGAGAGAGAGAGAGACACACACACGCTCGTGAGAGAGAGAGGGAGTGTGTGATTGATGTCTGATGATATGCTCCCTGATGGCGCTGGCGTTCTCCTGTCTAAACAGCTGAACGCCAGCCAGCATGTGGAGTCCGAACACGCCGCTCCATTCATCATCCACGCCCCCTTTAACTTCCCCGTCGGCCAATCCCGTCGCTTGATTGCAGATCCAAACACTGCGCTGAAGCGTGCGGAGGACACCGCCGACTGTCCACAGGAAGTTCTGACTGATCTCAGACACAAACCACCCAGACAAGACCAGACATCTGTAGGTTTGTATGACTGCATATTGCTGTCGGTGCTGTTGCCGTATGCAGATGACGCGTACAGTACGTGTACGACTGACCCTTTTGATTCTGTCAAGGTCGAAATTCAATCACACAAAGCACAATAGCACATGCAGTAGTCGGCGACGCGTGAAACGACGTGATTCTGTTGTTACGGAACGTTATAAATGTCATTATTTCTTCCTCGCGGGCAAAAGCGCGTTGTTTCTCCGGTTTGTCTTTGAATCGTATAAACGTCCGTCCTTGGAGCATTGTGTACGCCCGCTCAGTGTATGTGTGGGTGTGTGTTGTTGTTTTTTTAGGTATGACTTTTGGGGAGGTCGGTGCTAACAATACCCACAAGCCTCTACGGGGGATCCCTCGTCTGCCGCAGGGTGGAGAGAGAGAGGGGGGGCCCGGAGAGAGTAGGGGGGGCCAGGAAGAGGGGGGGGCCCAGGGAGGGGGGGGGGGGGCCCAGAGAGAGGGGGGGCCGGGGGGCGGTGGACCTCCAGAAGCAAACAGCAGGACGGTAGAAAGCACCAGAGCACCGCCTTATGAAATGTAAAACAGGAAAGGGAGCCGGCCTCAGTACGGACCGACGTCCCAGCGGTGAGAACGTGTTTGAGCCCGGTCTCACACACACACACACACACACACACACACACACACACGCACACACACGCGCAACACCGATGGAAACGCTGAATCGTACCGCTGGGGTGAATTATACGAGCGGAGGCACTTCTACTTTTCATACCAGACGATCGTAATGACATTTTCCATCTGGACGCATGGGAGTGGATGCAAATGTACAGAGTGTGCATAGAACAAGAGCGCCTTCCTGTCAGGAAACTACAATGAGAGCCCCCGCTTCTGATATTCCATATGAATATATGCTGTTTCTGCCGTCGTCAAGTAGCATACTGTACTCGTCAGGGGACACGAGAAACAGCAGCTGGTATCTCTACTTGACACACCGTTGCGGCTGACAACGCCAATTATGCTGTCTCATTAAAAGTGTGTGGGTGGTTGATTTAATACAATAGGTCAACATCTTGACCTGACGATAAATATAATCCAAGGGCCTTTGGAGTGCTGAGGCGGAGGCTCAAGGGACTCTTTCACCTGACCACACGGAGCTGGAAGAGAGGTCGGAGGTCAAGTCCGTTATGCTTTTCCG
>NC_140250.1:629853-632353 GCF_949987555.1 Borostomias antarcticus | reverse complement strand
AACCACAGGACCAGGAGGAGAGAGCAGTTAACCACAGGGCTCAGGAGGAGAGAGCAGTTAACTACAGGACCAGGAGGAGAGAGCAGTTAACCACAGGGCTGGGAGGAGAGACCAGTTAACCACAGGACCAGGAGGAGAGATCAGTTAACCACAGCGCTCAGGAGGAGAGAGCAGTTAACCACAGGACCAGGAGGAGAGACCAGTTAACCACAGGGCTCAGGAGGAGAGAGCAGTTAACCACAGGACCAGGAGGAGAGAGCAGTTAACCACAGGACCAGGAGGAGAGACCAGTTAACCACAGGGCTCAGGAGGAGAGATCAGTTAACCACAGCGCTCAGGAGGAGAGAGCAGTTAACCACAGCGCTCAGGAGGAGAGAGCAGTTAACCACAGGACCAGGAGGAGAGAGATCAGTTAACCACAGCGCTCGGGAGGAGAGAGCAGTTAACCACAGCGCTCAGGAGGAGAGAGCAGTTAACTACAGGACCAGGAGGAGAGAGCAGTTAACCACAGGGCTGGGAGGAGAGACCAGTTAACCACAGGACCAGGAGGAGAGATCAGTTAACCACAGCGCTCAGGAGGAGAGAGCAGTTAACCACAGGACCAGGAGGAGAGAGCAGTTAACCACAGGACCAGGAGGAGAGAGCAGTTAACCACAGCGCTCAGGAGGAGAGAGACCAGTTAACCACAGGACCGGGAGGAGAGAGCAGTTAACCACAGGACCAGGAGGAGAGAGCAGTTAACCACAGGACCAGGAGGAGAGAGCAGTTAACCACAGCGCTCAGGAGGAGAGAGCAGTTAACCACAGGACCGGGAGGAGAGAGCAGTTAACCACAGGACCAGGAGGAGAGAGCAGTTAACCACAGCGCTCAGGAGGAGAGAGCAGTTAACCACAGGACCAGGAGGAGAGAGCAGTTAACCACAGGACTGGGAGGAGAGAGCAGTTAACCACAGGACCAGGAGGAGAGACCAGTTAACCACAGGACCAGGAGGAGAGAGCAGTTAACCACAGGACCGGGAGGAGAGAGCAGTTAACCACAGCGCTCAGGAGGAGAGAGCAGTTAACCACAGCGCTCAGGAGGAGAGAGCAGTTAACCACAGCGCTCAGGAGGAGAGAGCAGTTAACCACAGGACCAGGAGGAGAGAGCAGTTAACCACAGCGCTCAGGAGGAGAGATCAGTTAACCACAGGG
Organism: Borostomias antarcticus; assembly: GCF_949987555.1. NCBI lineage: Eukaryota > Metazoa > Chordata > Actinopteri > Stomiiformes > Stomiidae > Borostomias > Borostomias antarcticus. Next base: position 631,163 of record NC_140250.1, on the reverse strand, counting down.
CTCAGGAGGAGAGAGCAGTTAACCACAGGACCAGGAGGAGAGAGCAGTTAACCACAGCGCTCAGGAGGAGAGAGCAGTTAACCACAGCGCTCAGGAGGAGAGAGCAGTTAACCACAGGGCTCAGGAGGAGAGAGCAGTTAACCACAGGACCAGGAGGAGAGAGCAGTTAACCACAGGACCAGGAGGAGAGAGCAGTTAACCACAGGACCAGGAGGAGAGACCAGTTAACCACAGGACCAGGAGGAGAGACCAGTTAACCACAGCGCTCAGGAGGAGAGAGCAGTTAACCACAGGACCAGGAGGAGAGACCAGTTAACCACAGCGCTCAGGAGGAGAGAGCAGTTAACCACAGGGCTCAGGAGGAGAGAGCAGTTAACCACAGGACCAGGAGGAGAGAGCAGTTAACCACAGGACCAGGAGGAGAGAGCAGTTAACCACAGGACCAGGAGGAGAGACCAGTTAACCACAGGACCAGGAGGAGAGACCAGTTAACCACAGGACCAGGAGGAGAGACCAGTTAACCACAGCGCTCAGGAGGAGAGACCAGTTAACCACAGGACCAGGAGGAGAGAGACCAGTTAACCACAGGACCGGGAGGAGAGAGCAGTTAACCACAGGACCGGGAGGAGAGAGCAGTTAACCACAGGACCAGGAGGAGAGAGCAGTTAACCACAGGACCAGGAGGAGAGAGCAGTTAACCACAGCGCTCAGGAGGAGAGAGCAGTTAACCACAGGACCAGGAGGAGAGAGCAGTTAACCACAGGACCAGGAGGAGAGAGCAGTTAACCACAGGACCAGGAGGAGAGAGCAGTTAACCACAGGACCAGGAGGAGAGAGCAGTTAACCACAGGACCAGGAGGAGAGAGCAGTTAACCACAGGACCAGGAGGAGAGAGCAGTTAACCACAGCGCTCAGGAGGAGAGATCAGTTAACCACAGCGCTCAGGAGGAGAGATCAGTTAACCACAGCGCTCAGGAGGAGAGAGCAGTTAACCACAGGACCAGGAGGAGAGAGCAGTTAACCACAGCGCTCAGGAGGAGAGAGCAGTTAACCACAGCGCTCAGGAGGAGAGAGCAGTTAACCACAGGACCAGGAGGAGAGAGCAGTTAACCACAGGACCAGGAGGAGAGAGCAGTTAACCACAGCGCTCAGGAGGAGAGAGCAGTTAACCACAGGACCAGGAGGAGAGAGCAGTTAACCACAGGACCGGGAGGAGAGAGCAGTTAACCACAGCGCTCAGGAGGAGAGAGCAGTTAACCACAGGACCAGGAGGAGAGAGCAGTTAACCACAGGACCAGGAGGAGAGAGCA
>NC_140250.1:620295-624653 GCF_949987555.1 Borostomias antarcticus | reverse complement strand
GCCTCTGACAAGCCTCTAAATGGCCGCCAGTCTTCCTCCTCGGAATGTCGTACGCGTGCAGGGAAATGGCGTCCGCTCTGCTCCGGTAGGGCCAGGCGTCACCAGACGCTTTATGCTAATGACTTCTGGGTATTGGCAGTATCTTGGTTTTGCTGATAGCGGATTTGTGTGCCCCAGGGGCGCTTATCAAGAAGTAACAACACATCGCACGCCCGATTCAAACAGCCACCAAAAGTAATAAAACGCAGCAGATAATGGGCCCTGTAGGTTTGCGCTCGGCAAACAGCGGCTTATCAAGACCCAGAGGAGAAGGGATTCCGCTGGTGAGCGACTCAGCGTCGCTGTGGAGGGAAGAGGAGTTCAGATTCTGACTCTTTGATCTGGAGTGTTGCTAAGCAGATATTCCTCTTCCACGTTTGTTTAATTGCATTTCTTAAAGTCACCAAATGGCGTTCCTTCAACAGCTTAGAGTCCCGACCTTTGCTTATGGAAACTGATATGCACATTTTCACACTGTACAATTTTCTCAGCCTGTTTGTGCGCCATTAACTCAGGGTACGAACACAAATTCACATCCATGAAACTCGGTTTCTAAAAAAATAAATAAATAAATCCACTTATATCCACTTTTGTTTTGGAGTATTGAGCCCTAGCAGTATACTTCCTGTGCATGACTTCCTGTGCGTCACTTCCTGTACGTGACTTCCTATGCGTGACTTCCTGTGTGTGACTTCCTGTGTGTGACTTCCTGTGTGTGACTTCCTGTGAGTGACTTCCTGTACATGACTTCCTGTGCGTGACTTCCTGTGCATGACTTCCTGTGCATGACTTCCTGTGCGTGACTTCCTGTGCGTAACTTCCTGTGCGTGACTTCCTGTGCGTGACTTCCTGTGCGTGACTTCCTGTTCATTACTTCCTGTGTGTGTGGCGGAGCTGGAACATGAGGATGACTGTAAGTCGTGGTGTCAGCTAGCTGACTCGGCTTAGCTGCTGTCTCACATTGTTTGGGTGTGGTGGGGAGTGGTGGGGGGGGGGGGGGGTATTAGACCCTCGCCCGCTGATAGGGTTCCTTAACTATCGGATATTACTAATCCGGTTCCCACTGAGAACCAAATCTCCCAAATAAAGGCATGCTTAGCCCACTTAAAGGGCTTGCTGGAAATGTAATAGGAATATGATTTAAGGAGCAATTTGCTACATTGAAACCGGCATTCATTCTCATTTTCTCTTGGCTCCCGACGTGACTTTAGAGTGCTAATTACGCCCATTACTGTGTCATTTACGTTAAAACGAGTCCTCCCTCTCCCTCTATCCCTCGATCCTCTATTCCCCATCCCTCTCTCCACACCCTCGCTGCAGAAGCACAAAATACCACCATTTGCTTAGTAATGAAGAAAGTTGTTCCATTCCATTGAGCTTCCTCATCAACGTCCCCTTAATACTAAACGAATCTGACTTTGTTCAGAGACAATACATGAGAGAGAGAGAGAGAGAGAGAGAGAGGGAGAGGGAGAGAGAGAGAGAGAGGGAGAGGGAGAGAGAGAGAGAGAGAATACGAGTTGGAAAGCGAAAGAGAGAGAGAGAGGGAGAGAATCGAAGACAGACAGAGGGAGGAAGGAGAGGGGATTCTGGGAGAGAGAATGAGAGGGGATTGGTTATGCACGTGTTTGATGGAGATAAGTGTGGTGTCGTCGGCGGTCTATAATGAGGTCTTCAAGCAGGGGAGAGGCAGACTTCCTGGGCTGCGGGGTCTCACCAGGGGAAAGGACAGCTGGGGGGGTCGGGGGGGTCGGGGAGGGAAGCACTTCATCAACTCTGCCTTGTGCTCACTGATCCCCCATAGGTCCTCACTCCTCTGCAGTTATAAAGGACCCCTCCCTCCCTCCCTCCCTCCGTCTCTCCCTCCCTCCGTCTCTCCCTCCCTCCGTCTCTCCCTCTCTCTATTATTCTCTGCCTGCTTTTTTCTCTGCCTCACTCCTTGTGTCTCTGTTTCTCTCCCTCTATATCTGTTTCTCTCTCTCTCTCCCTCTCTCTCTCCCTCTCTCTCTCTCTCCCTCTCTCTCCCTCTCTCTCTCTCTCTATATATATATATCTGTTTCTCTCTCGCTCTCTCCCTCTCTCTCTCTCTCTCTCTCTCTCTCCCTCTGTCTCTCTCTCCCTCTCTCTCTTCCTCTATATCTGTATCTCTCTCTCTCTCCCTATCTCTCTCTCTCTCTCTCTCTCTCTCTCTCTCCTCTCTCTCTCTCTCTCTCTCTCTCTCTCTCCGTCTCTTCAGTCCCCAGGGTAAAAACCCTGTGCAACATCATTTCCTGTTGAACAATGCTCAGCACAACAAAGCAGCAGTAGTTAATGTTTCTTGAACGCTGCCTGGATTAATCAGGGTAAAAACAATGTCTTCTTTATTGGCTGTGAGCCTCCAGAGGTCTCCGGCAGAGTTTGGGGACGGGGCGAATTCTGCAAGGCTTCGTACTTTATCCTCGCCCTCTTTTATCAAGCCTGGGGCGTCGGGCTCCCTTGTGCCGGGAAAAGAACCCAGTTCAAGGTTGCTTCTGTTCAGGTTTCGAAATGATGACGTTGCGACTACCGGGGCGTTACTTTTCGCCTGTGTAACACCAGCGTGGTATGTCGCCCCCTAGGGGTCGTTCAGACCTCCCTGTGTTTTCCTGTCTCGCTCTCTCAGGCTGATTTAGGTGATTCTGCGGCTGAGAGGACTCAGCTGTTTAACCAGAGCTGGGCAGTAGGACTGGGTTGAAAAAAATAGATTCTGAATCGATTCAACATGAATCCAGACTACATGAAACAACAACCTAGCAACCGCTCTGTCCAAGACAACTGTGACCGCTTTAAAGAATTATATTATAAGGTCGTCCAATGATCGTAGGGTCAACGGTTCGAATCTCGCCTCCTCCTGTCCACATGTCAAAGTGTCCTCGGGCAAAGACACTGAACCCCAAATTGCTCCCAATGAGCAGGGTAACACCTTGCATGGCAGCTGGCCGCCATTGGTGTGTGAGTGGGTGAATGAGAGGCCATTGGTGTGTGAGTGGGTGAATGAGAGGCCATTGGTGTGTGAGTGGGTGAATGAGAGGCCATTGGTGTGTGAGTGGGTGAATGAGAGGCCATTGGTGTGTGAGTGGGTGAATGAGAGGCCATTGGTGTGTGAGTGGGTGAATGAGAGGCCATTGGTGTGTGAGTGGGTGAATGAGAGGCCATTGGTGTGTGAGTGGGTGAATGAGAGGCCATTGGTGTGTTAGTGGGTGAATGAGAGGCCATTGGTGTGTGAGTGGGTGAATGAGAGGCCATTGTAAAGAGCTTTGGATAAAAGCGTTACAGTGTATAAGTGACCATTTACCACTTACCATAATGACAGCGTTTTCCCTCCGTCTCTGAATGGTAATGAGCTCATCCAGACCCTCGTCCAGCATCGGCGCGGTGTAAACGGAGCGTGGAGATTCCTCTGGCTGCGCGGGACTCGTTGAAACCCGACGCACGGGTCTGAGCTCGGCCATTTTCTGCTGGCCGGCGGTCTCCGCGCTAGACAGGTGGGTAATGGCTGCCAGCGCCACTTCAGATACCCCCCACCGCCGCGGCCCTCCCCCATGAGAGACCCCCTGCTGGAGGGGAGGAGAGCCCGGAGCGACCCCTTCAGGAGGCTGACCGCATGCACATCACCGCCACATGGGGGTTGTGGGTAATTCCCATGAACACGCTAAGACCTCCCAAGGATGGATTCCTACTAAGGAGGAGGTTTTATGAGTCTGACTCTTATCTTAGCACACTGTGTTTTTTGAGTGGCAACATGTTATAGTGGTGAGTCATCACTGATTTTGATTTCCAAGTTGTTTTTATCTGTGGTTAGAATTCCCTTATGAAACAAAAATATATTGCAATATATTGGAAAATATTATGTAATTATCAAACAATACATTTCCATATATAGGAAACTAGTGGTTATATTTTCCATTAAACTGCAATACAGTAAAGCGGCAATTTCTTATGTATTACTCAATATATTATGTATGTATCTCATATTATTCTGTATTTCCTCCATATATTTTACATACTGTAATATACTGACAGTTGAAATATAGGGGGATTTATTTTCTTTGCATCAGGGTTATGGGTTAATATTTAATATTTTGTGTTTTTAGTTATTGATGTTTTGCGAGCCCTTGGTGCCCCTGCCTGTGAGCAGCTCTATGTATATGAGATGAACTGACCTCGGTACCTCATGGAGGCCGTACCACGCATGCATGTAGAGGAATAATGACCCCTCAGGGGTCAGATCTGCGTGATGCTGTCTCTATTATTGAACTGATGAGAGAAGCACTGGACACCAGGGCTCAGTGGATCTTGGA
>NC_140250.1:587795-615295 GCF_949987555.1 Borostomias antarcticus | reverse complement strand
TCCCCCAAAGACCTGTGCTTAGCGTCCGACAAGGTTTCCTTAATGACTAAGCTCGCGTCAGGCAGATGGAGGACAGGCTCAAGGAAGATGGGGTGGGACAGCCAGGGTGATGGGGAACGCTTGTGAAGGGGGTTCTGGACAACAGGCTCACTGCAGTTGTAGGATGTGACTCGTATGAGTGGGTGTGGCCTGAAGGGCTGGTGGACGTCTCTAGTGGCTGAGTGACTGCTTTATGATGGCGCTGAGCCTAGGCAAGGCCAGGTTATTTATACAGCAGGCTGCTGTGACATCATCATTTGGCGTCTTTCATACCTTCGGCACCCGGCGGCTTTTCCGTTTCGAGACCCGCAGCCTGGAGCAAAGGGGCGGGGCGTCTGCAGCGTTCCGGGGGGCGTGAGTGTGACCTCGTGGTCGAAGAGGAGCGCCCGTGTGACATCGTGACAGAGGAAACCTTGCGGTAGTCGCACAGCGTTTATTTTTCCGAACGCCGTGCCGTAGTAAATGTCATGGAAGGAAGGGTAAGCACACAAGCGGAACCATTCGGATCACGTACGTGTTGCCGACGTACCCTCTTAGGAAAACTTTAGTTCCCGTGTTGAAATATTCACACATCTTATTTCCTGGTGTCTCCTCGAGAGTTGCTGAGTCGGCGCGTGAGGTATTTGGTGCTTTGACAAGTAACTCAAGGTATTTCCGAGAGACGGGTTAGGACACGTTCGTTTATCGCGGTCACCTCAGCTGCAGCGGAAGCACTGTGTCAATTTACCCCCCTGTTAAGTGAGATAACTTGATCCGTCCAACTCGGCTGAAACAACTCAGGCTCTCTGGGCGTCGGCGGACGCTTCTCCGGGAAGCTGGGCTCAGCGTGATTCATGTCGCGCTTCACGTTGTTTGTCTTCCTAAGCCCCTTTTATCTTCTGTTCCATCTCCTCCCCTGCGACGCCGCGACTTTGCTGATGGACACAGTTGGCACGCCGAGGCCCCATAAAGTGCTTCAGCGGGCGATAATACCAGCAGGAGCGCAGCCCAAGACTGCAGACTCGCACTTTTGTCATGTTAATGTGGTCGAGGATGACGCTTCGCAAATGGGATTTACTGTACGGAGACCCCTATGAAATGAAATTGCGGTCTCATAAAATGTACTTTTAAAGAAATTGTGCGAGGGGACTCTAGGGCGGTAAATTAAACTCCTCTAGCTGTAATAGACGGAGGGGGAGGAAGATGAGAAGGAGGGGGAGGAGGAGGAAGAGGAGGGGTTTGTGGGACACTACCCAAGCAAGCGCACAGGTAATGGATCCACGTCTATCCATTTCAAGTTCGATTCTGTTTCATACCAATTTCTTTGCAAAGGCAATTGAAAAACTAGAATAAAATGATTGAGAGTCCGTTGGGAAATACAGTATGTCTTAAATTGTCTAATCTAGTTCAATGCTGTTGATGTAATGACGCATGCGTGTGTGTGTGTGTGCAGATGTGTGTGTGTGTATGTTAGGATGGACATGCTTCCCCCTCATGTCATATATGGAAGTTGAAGGGTAATTCTTAGATGATGACTTTCCACGCCGTAGGCCAGCGCCGGGATTTCCATTAAACTACATTTAGCCACCGAGCTACATTCACATCCCATTTACAGTCCATGAAGTGTGCACACCCCGCTCCGGCACCAAGCCTGAGGGTGGTACGTCTGCGCCCTGGCCTCTCAAAGGACTACTTTATCAGTTTCCTAAACCAAATGGACCTGCTGGTGCGGGTGTGTGTGCTGGGGATTGCGCGGTGCTGGGTGGGGGTGGTCTTTAGCTGTAATAGGGTTGGGAGCAGATGAATTCAACATAAGCTTCTGTGCGGAGAGGCAGTGGGGCTGTAAATCACTTCCCCCCGCTTCCTAAAGTGCCCTCTACCATCACAAATCTGTTCCATCAAAGTCGGCAAGTGGAGTTCCCTGAGTTCCTCCCAGGTCTGCGGACCGGCTGAACCCTGAAGGGCTCAACCCCGGAATGATGGACCTGTCTGAGCCCAACTCCCAACGCTCATCACTCAGGGGGTTCTTTAGGAAGCAGCGTCGACAAGTCCTATCGCAGGGGGGGGGGGGGGGGGGTTGTCCAAACACGTCTTAAAGAAACGGGGGTTGTCCAAACACGTCTTAAAGAAACGGGAAAGAAAGAAAGAAAGAAAGAAAGAAAGAAAGAAAGAAAGAAAGAAAGAAAGAAAGAAAGAAAGAAAGAAAGAAAGAAAGAAAGAAAGAAAAACAATAAGTTCATCTCATCAATCCAATTAAAGTTTCAAGATCAGGGTTTTTAAATAGCCTCCACATCATTGTCTTGTCAATTCCTCTGAGTAGTAAATGCAAATAAGACAATACTACTACTTCTACTACTACTACTACTACTATTACTACTACTACTACTACTACTACTACTACTACTACCACTACTACTACTACTACTACTACTACTACTACTACTACTACTAATACTACTACTACTACTACTACTACCACTACTACTACTACTACTACTAATATTACTACTACTACAACTACTACTACTACTACTATTACTACTACTACTACTACTACTACTACTACTACTACTACTACTACTACTACTACTACTACTACTACTACTACCACTACTACTACTACTACTATTACTACTACTACTACTACTACTACTACTACTACTACCACTACTACTACTACTACTACTACTACTACTACTACTACTACTAATACTACTACTACTACTACTACTACCACTACTACTACTACTACTACTAATATTACTACTACTGTACTACTACTACTACTACTACTACTACCACCACTACTACTACTACTACTACCACTACTACTACTACCACTACTACTACTACTACTACTACTACTACTACTACTACTACTATTACTACTACTACTACTACTACTACTACTACTACTACTACTAATATTACTACTACTGTACTACTACTACTACTACTACTACTACCACTACTACTACTACTACTACCACTACTACTACTACCACTACTACTACTACTACTACTACTACTACTACTACTACTACTACTACTACTCCTACTACCAGTGTGTTAGCGTGTGTCCCTCGAGGTACGTGTATGTGTCACAGTGGTGAGCGGGTCACATGATAGGGGACAGGTGACAGGTCAACTATGCGTTGGCCTGCGATGGCGGACAGGCTCAAAGAAGATGGGGTGGGACAGCCAGGGTGATGGGGAACGCTTGTGAAGGGGGCTCTGGACAACAGGCTCACTGCAGTTGTAGGATGTGACTCGTGTATGAGTGGGTGTGGCCTGAAGGGCTGGTGGACGTCTCTAGCGGCTGAGTGACTGCTTTATGATGGCGCTGAGGCGAGGCAAGGCCAGGTTATTTATACAGCACATCTCAGCAACAAGGCAATTCAAAGTGCTTTACATGAGACATTAAACGCATCAAGACAAAGTGCAACACATAAAAGGTCATATAAAACGAAGTGCAAAAAAAGGACATTTAAAACAAAATGCAGGAAAAATTAAATGCAGGAATAAAGGTTGCAGTGTATGAATGGATAACTATTTGATTTAATAAAAAGCAGCGGCAAAAAGAAAAGTGTTCAGTCTTGATTTAAAAGAACGGAGAGTTGCAGCAGACCTGCAGTTTTCTGAAGGTTTGTTCAGATATGTGGAGCATAAAAACTGAACGCTGCTTTTCCATGTTTTGTTTTAACTCTGGGGACAGAAAGCAGACCTGTGGCAGATGACCTGAGAGGTCTGGATGGTTCATAACGTAGCAGCAGATCAGAAATATAATTTGGCCCTAGACCATTCAGTGATTTATAAACGAACAGCAGTATTTTAAAGTCAGTTCTTTGACAGACAGGAAGCCAGTGTAAGGACCACAGAACTGGAGTGATGTGATCCACTTTCTTAGTCTTAGTGAGAACTCCAGCAGCAGCGTTCGATTTTTTAGAGAGACCTGTAAACACACCGGTACAGTAGTCGAGTCTACTGAAGATAAACACATGGACAAGTTTTTACACATCCTGCTTAAACATAAATCCTTGATCCTTAAATCCTTGATTTCTTCTTCAGGTGATAGTAGGCTGACTTTGTAATTGTCTTAATGTGACTGTTGAAATTCAGGTCTGAGTCCATGACTACACCAAAATTTCTGGATTTGTTAGTGGTTTTTAGCGTTACTGATTGGAGCTGAGCGCTGACTTTTAATCGTTCTTCTTTGGCTCCAGAGATAATTAGTTCAGTTTTGTTTTCAGAAAGTCAAACTTCTGGCGTCTGAGTTTTTGTCACCCATGATCTGAAAACACGAAGCTCACGCTGTATTTTACATTCAGAGATCTGCATGACGGCATGGTGGTTTACAGAGCTCCGTTCTGTCTGTCTGTCTGTCTGTCTGTCTGTCTGTCTGTCTGTCTGTCCTGTCCTGTCCTTCCCTGTCCTTCCTGTCTGTCTGTCTGCCTGTCTGCCTGTCTGTCTGCCTGTCTGTCTGTCTGTCTGTCCTGTCCTTCCCTGTCCTTCCTGTCTGTCTGTCTGCCAGTCTGCCTGTCTGTCTGCCTTTTTGTCTGTCTGTCCTGCCTGTCCTCTGTCTGTCCTCCTTCTCTCCCTCCCTCTCTCTCTCTCCCTCTCTCTCTCTCTGTCTCCCTACTCTCTCTCCCTCTCTCTCTCTCTCTCTCCCTACTCTCTCTCCCTACTCTCTCTCCCTCTCTCTCTCTCTCTCTCCCTACTCTCTCTCCCTACTCTCTCTCCCTCTCTCTCTCTCTGTCTCCCTACTCTCTCTCCCTCTCTCTCTCGACTGCCATTTTACGCACCATTTCTCTGTTTAATTGCGGCTAGCCCCCCCCCTCCACCCCCCCGGCTCCGTTCAACCAGCCCCCGGCGCCAGAACCAACCGGACATGGCGAGACGTCATCACAGGGCCCCGACTCTGTCGTTGGGGTCGTTTGATTTCACACAGCGCCGCCCGCGGCCCTCGAGCCGGGAGGGGACAGAGTGTTAGTGAAGGGACTGGGAAACGTCGTGACCTTTCAGTGACCCCTGGCTGATTCGTTCCCACACACCTTCAAAGGGGAAGTCCGCCATAACGGGAACATTTAGGTTTTCGGTTTCCAAACTTAGCAAATGCAGCAATTCAACCTCAAAACGCCTCTGCAAGATGCGGTACTTGGGGATGCTGCTACACCTTTCGTGGAAATAAAACATCCCAAAACCGTTTTACTCAATCAATCAATCAATCAATCAATCATTCCAGATACTCGGTTCAAGCCGTGACGTCTTTCAAAGGCAACCTTTCTCTGTCCACGTGTGATCTGAATCACTACGGGAGGGTTTGTAAAGTAAGGGAGGGACCTTCCACACAAACTGAGACGCTCTTCCTTAGTTCCTCTGATCTCCGCATGGCTGTGGTGATGAAGGAACCGCATGGCTGTGGTGATGAAGGAACCGCATGGCTGTGGTGATGAAGGAACCGCATGGCTGTGGTGATGAAGGAACCGCATGGCTGTGGTGATGAAGGAACCGCATGACTGTGGTGAGGAAGGAACCGCATGGCTGTGGTGATGAAGGAACCGCATGGCTGTGGTGATGAAGGAACCTCATGGCTGTGGTGATGAAGGAACCGCATGGCTGTGGTGATGAAGGAACCGCATGGCTGTGGTGATGAAGGAACCGCATGGCTGTGGTGATGAAGGAACCGCATGGCTGTGGTGAGGAAGGAACCGCATGGCTGTGGTGATGAAGGAACCGCATGGCTGTGGTGAGGAAGGAACCGCATGGCTGTGGTGATGAAGGAACCGCATGGCTGTGGTGAGGAAGGAACCGCATGGCTGTGGTGAGGAAGGAACCGCATGGCTGTGGTGAGGAAGGAACCGCATGGCTGTGGTGATGAAGGAACCGCATGGCTGTGGTGATGAAGGAACCGCATGGCTGTGGTGATGAAGGAACCGCATGGCTGTGGTGAGGAGGGAACCGCATGGCTGTGGTGATGAAGGAACCGCATGGCTGTGGTGATGAAGGAACCGCATGGCTGTGGTGATGAAGGAACCGCATCGCTGTGGTGAGGAGGGAACCGCATGGCTGTGGTGAGGAAGGAACCGCATGGCTGTGGTGAGGAAGGAACCGCATGGCTGTGGTGATGAAGGAACCGCATGGCTGTGGTGATGAAGGAACCGCATGGCTTTTTAAATATGCATTTACAGTATTGAGTGGCAAGGTATTCAATAAAGTCCTTTAAGGCTTAATGTTTGGTATTCCCAACACTAGACCGGATATTTGATGATCCAGCACTTTTTGTGAGCTCCTTGAGAACATAATTGTCTTTCTTCACGTTAGACGATTATGTTGAGCTGGCACTGAGGCCAGGTATGGGGCTTGTTTCCATAGCAATTGTCAGTCAGTCAGTCAGTCAGTCAGTCAGTCAGTCAGTCAGTCAGTCAGTCAGTCAGCCAGTCAGTCAGTCAGTCAGTCAGTCAGTCAGTCAGTCAGTCAGTATGTTTGAATTCACACCTCTGGATGGAAAGCGCAACGTCTGCACACTGTATGCCCTACACGTCGTCTTCATCATCATCATCATCATCCTCATTAACAACAACACACTCACACACACACATGAACACACACACTCCACAGAGATGCCGTGAGTAATTATCTGGCTCTTAATGATTGCATCAGCGGCGCTCCAGCGATTCATTACAAGAGCTCCTCTGGTCCCCGGCAGAGCCTGTGAGACTGGTGGGCCTCATCACGCCACGCCACGCCATGGGCCTCATCACGCACCACGCCACGCCATGGGCCTCATCACGCACCACGCCACGCCATGGGCCTCATCACGCACCACGCCACGCCATGGGCCTCATCACGCACCACGCCACGCCATCACGCACCACGCCACGCCATCACGCACCACGCCACGCCATGGGCCTCATCACACACCACGCCACGCCATGGGCCTCATCACGCACCACGCCATGGGCCTCATCACGCACCACGCCATGGGCCTCATCACGCACCACGCCACGCCATCACGCACCACGCCACGCCATGGGCCTCATCACGCACCACGCCACGCCATCACGCACCACGCCACGCCATGGGCCTCATCACGCACCACGCCACGCCATGGGCCTCATCACACACCACGCCACGCCATGGGCCTCATCACGCACCACGCCACGCCATGGGCCTCATCACGCACCACGCCATGGGCCTCATCACGCACCACGCCACGCCATCACACACCACGCCACGCCATGGGCCTCATCACGCACCACGCCACGCCATCACGCACCACGCCACGCCATGGGCCTCATCACGCGCCACGCCATGGGCCTCATCACGCACCACGCCATGGGCCTCATCACGCACCACGCCACGCCATGGGCCTCATCACGCACCACGCCATGGGCCTCATCACGCACCACGCCATGGGCCTCATCACGCACCACGCCACGCCATGGGCCTCATCACGCACCACGCCATGGGCCTCATCACGCACCCCGCCACGCCATCACGCACCACGCCACGCCATGGGCCTCATCACGCACCACGCCACGCCATGGGCCTCATCACGCACCACGCCACACCACGCCAAGGGCCTCATCACGCACCACGCCACGCCACGCCATGGGCCTCCTCACGCACCACGCCACGCCATGGGCCTCCTCACGCACCACGCCACGCCATGCCATGGACCTCATCACGCACCACGCCACGCCATGGGCCTCATCACACACCACGCCACGCCATGGGCCTCATCACGCACCACGCCATGGGCCTCATCACGCACCCCGCCACGCCATCACGCACCACGCCACGCCATGGGCCTCATCACGCACCACGCCACGCCATGGGCCTCATCACGCACCACGCCACACCACGCCAAGGGCCTCATCACGCACCACGCCACGCCACGCCATGGGCCTCCTCACGCACCACGCCACGCCATGGGCCTCCTCACGCACCACGCCACGCCATGCCATGGACCTCATCACGCACCACGCCACGCCATGGGCCTCATCACGCACCACGCCACGCCATGGGCCTCATCACGCACCACGCCATGGGCCTCATCACGCACCCCGCCACGCCATCACGCACCACGCCACGCCATGGGCCTCATCACGCACCACGCCACGCCATGGGCCTCATCACGCACCACGCCACACCACGCCAAGGGCCTCATCACGCACCACGCCACGCCACGCCATGGGCCTCCTCACGCACCACGCCACGCCATGCCATGGACCTCATCACGCACCACGCCACGCCATGGGCCTCATCCAGCCTCATCAAGCCCTATTAACTCAACACTCAATGCGTGGGGCAGGATGTAACAGCAGGTCTCAGAAGCTCCCAGACAAACAATCTCTGATCTATCTATCTATCTATCTATCTATCTATCTATCTATCTATCTATCTATCTATCTATCTATCTATCTATCTATCTACTCATCCTCCCACCTGACCACGTCAACTTGACCTAATGGCCTCTCTGATCATCAGGTCATCAGGTCAATACCCTCAGTTTTCCAGCAGCATCTCTGGCGCTGCTCTTCACATGAATGACGAAGCCCTTTGACTATGTGACAAGAAACGCAGAGTTAATGACGACTTCACCGTTGCTCTGTCTTAGGGGCCACCGGGCTCTCGGGGGTCCAGGGGCCCGGTGGCCCTCGTACGGTAACACACTCCTGGACGCCACCATTATGCTTCTTATACGCCGGTCATACTACGCCTGTCACCGTAAATTACATTTGAAATGTTGACAGCAACAGGCGAAGGCCAGTTCGCCCTTATTGACATGTCACTGGTGATGTGTGGTTAACATGGACGAGCCGTCCTCACTCCCGATGCCCCCTAGAAGCCCCGCCTCCCCCCTCCCTCCCTCCTCCCCCCTCCCTCCCCCCCTCCCGCTCCCCGCCAGCGGTCTCATCCACTTAAACATGTGTCTCGTCCCTCTCTGCTGACCTCTGTTCACAGGACAGAAGGGCTCAGAGAGAGAGAAGGTCGATAATGTCCACTCACACCACACAGTGTAGACATGTCATTCCACTCCTAATGAGGTGGTAGCCCGTGTGTGTGTGTGTGTGTGTGGGTGTGTGTGTGTGTGTGGGTGGGTGTGGGTGTGTGTGTGTGTGTGTGTGGGTGTGGGTGTGTGTGTGTGAACGTGCCGGAGCAGAGCTGCTGTCACGGCGAAGATGGAGGGGAGGAAAAAAAAAAGGTTATGAAGAAAGGATGTGTTTCCATGAGAACGGCTTCACTCGCAGTTTTTCGCTGCATATTTATGATAAAATCTCAAGAAAATACAGTTAAAGTAAAAAATATAATTACGTTTTTTATTTTTTGGGGGGGCCCGGCGCGTACGGATCGGGCCCTCAAGGTTAAAGGTTAAAGGTTAAAGGGTGGCTTCTCGGTCTCTCGCCCGGCGCGTACGGATCGGGCCCTCAAGGTTAAAGGTTAAAGGTTAAAGGGTGGCTTCTCTGTCTCTCCCCTCCGGTCTCTGTGAAGCCGGCGCCGCCTGTATCAAAACACTCTCATCAGATGCTTTTGAGAAAATAAACCTGCCTCCGAGACCCCATCAGGACGGACCCCCTGCCCCTCGGTGGTCTGCGAACGCCCCCCCGCGGCCCAGCGTAGCGGAGAGGTTGGTGGGGAGCCGCCTGCTTGTCAGGTGTGAGCGATTGATGTTTGAACAATGGCCGCCCTCGCCCGGTTCCTCAGGTGGGGGGGGGGGGCGAGAAAGAGGAGGAAAGAAGCATCCGGTAAATTTTTAAAGAGGAGCCCTGGACGTGATTGATGTCTCAGGCTTCCATTAGCCATGCCTGGGAGTCGGGTAATGAGACTTGTGTTTAACCCCGGCCACATGCTGAAACTTTAGGGACGCCTGTGGGACTGGCGATTTGTCACAAGCCTCCGCCGCGCCCGGGCAGGTAATCTAAGGCTTTGTTTGATCAGCTGTCACGTCCCTTTACAGAACGCCATCCATACACGGCGACTACCTTTCTCTCCAGATGCATTACCTCCACCTGCCTTCCCTCCTCTGAGCCGGGCGGTGACGTATTCATTCTGCTCTCTGTGAGGGAGGAGTGAACGGATCTCCTGTACAGTAAGTCTCTCTATACTGAAGGAAAAAAATAATTGGAAAACCTGTGACTCATTCGGGTGGCCTTGGCGGTGCCTGTGAACCCGCGGTCTGAATGATAATCAGCATGTTTACCTCCCGCTGTAACGGAGGAGCCCTGCTGGTCGGCGTGAACCGGTGATTGTTGTTTAATTTTGTTGTTTCATTGCGTACAGGAAACGCTCTGTTGTTGAAGCACTCGGATCTCATTTGCGAAGGTGACGCTCGGATACTGTACGTGGCGGTGTGATGCTTCCTGTGTCATTAACACTTCTGAGATCAGTCTACCGAATGTATTAATAGGAAAAACAACTGGATGTGTTAAGTAAATTATATTCCTTTTTTTCCCCTTGGGCTGAGGATACATGGTAGGGCCCAGAGTACCACATGACTGAACAGTTTAAGTTTGTTTCACGGAGTCGGGGGATGTGTCACTGGGGATGACATCACTCCCACAACTGAGATCGGTCACTCGCAGGGTGAGGCCGTAAACTTGGGGGAGGAGCTGTCGGCAGCCGGAGCGTGTTCAGCCGGAGTGTGTCCAACCGGAGCGTGTTCAGCTGGAGCGTGTTCAGCTGGAGCGTGTTCAACCGGAGGGTAACGTGTTTTTATTCCCTGTGTCGGGTCGTTTAAGGACATCACGCTATGCAAATGCAGAGTTGTTCCTCAGGCCTCATTCCTCCCCTGACACTTGGGAGAAAGGCTGAGTGTCCTGATATTTCCCAGAATTCCCTCCTGGGCCTTCGGTTGTGAACTCCTCCCCTCTCCTCCAGGTGTGTATCTGAAACCGCAGACCCGAGGAGGGAGGAGTCTTCTTATTAAAGCACTTGCAGCAAGCCAAACTTGTTTTTTTAGCTGGGATTTCAGAAACCTAAAACTTTTATGACGGTGTCAGCACATTCAACAGCATAGCAGTTCTCCTACCATGACCAGCCAGCCCACGGGTATAAACGCTGCCAAAGGGCTCCCCTATAAGAATGGTTGTGAGGTCCAGATGTGTCTGTAATGACGGACCCATCATCTCTAGGAGTTTTTCTCTCAGTCCGAGTCTCTTTAACGGGATATTCTTCTCGCTGAGCTATAGTTCCATTAAACAGCCGGCCAGGAACAAGCAGGCGGGCAGCGTCAGGCCTTTCAACCTCACGAGTCAAACTGAGGGATGGAATTTCACCGGCGTTTGAAATGAAAGGCCCTCAGCGACAGACGGAGGTGGGGAGAATAAAATAGAGGAGGAAGGAGTGACAGAACGGAACCTCGGGCCTCGGTCGGCTGGGCCGGGCCGTCCAAGTGGCAGTTTAAGTGTAAATAAGATCTCCCCACAGGGAAGTTAACACCACTCCACTTCTATGTATCAGGAGAGAGCAGCGAGAGACCGATAAGAGACACCCCCTGGAACTCCTGAGATACAGTACGGGACTGGTCTCATAACAGAGATTTATCTTTCAACACTTGCTCAAAACTTTCTTTTTAAGAGGCGCCATCAGTTCTGACTCGCACAACACTCTCGGTGCAACAAATTAATCTGTCATCTACTCTAAATGCATCAGTGTGATCAGCATAGTCACATTTTACACCCTGGTTGTCACATTTTACACCCTGGTTAGCTTACCGGTGTAGGGGGTGGCTGTAGCTCAGTTGGTAGAGCGGGTCGTTCAATGATCGAAGGGTCAGCGGTTCGAATCCCAGCTCCGACTGTCCACATGTCAAAGTGTCCTTGAGCAAGACACCTAACCCCAAATTGCTCCCAATGAGCAGGTAAGCACCTTGCATGGCAGCTGCCACCATTGGTGTGTGAGTGTGTGTGAGTGTGTGTGTGAATGGGTGAATGAGAGGCCATTGTAAAGCGCTTTGAGTGCCGCTAAGGTGGGAAAGCGCTATATAAGTGCAGTTTATTTACCGGTGCCTGGAAGCAATATCCTGATCTTTTCACCCAACTATCTCCTTAATACAATGCATGCTTAGAACAATTTGTGTTGATATAAATCAAATTTTTTTTGGTTGCATACTTGCGTACTTTTTTATTGCGATGCACTTTCCGGGTTGAAGCAGGAGGACATAGAGCAAGACCAAGCCATTAATCACAGCTCACCCTGGAGGGAAAACATTCAGCTACATTCATTTGCTATGCACAGTGGCTTAGGGAAGCGATTAATATAAGAACAAGAGCCAGGTTTAAAAAGCACGGAAAGTGTTGTCATATACAGCAGCAGATCGATACATCCCAGAAGTTTGTTACGCGATGCATTTTTTGTCCCTTGTGACGTGCGAAATATGCTTTAGTCAGTATTTTTCGTTTTTTGTTTCCAAAATTACCTCTTTCCTGGTTGGGTGAACCGGCAGGCCAGCCTTAGGAGAACATAATTGAGGAGAGCACAAAACGGCCATCGTAGCAAAAAAAAATATGGGTAATGATTATGATTCCAGAGTGCGGACAGGAAGTTAGGGCCCATGAAAAATATCCTCCACTGGCCCCCATCCACTGCCATGTATTGATCAGAGCCAGTTGCTTTTCTGGGCACCATGCTGCTGAAAGAAATCAAATTTCCCCCTTGGGGATCAATAAAGGCGATCGTATCGTATCGTATCCAAGCAGGGCCCCCCCGAGTTACCCCCCCCCCCGAAAACCACCCCTGGCAACACACCTCCCATTTAAAATCAGGTGTTGATAATAATGAGTGCTTGTGTTCAGAGGAGTGCTTCATTAGCGCGAATGAGCGTGTGATTTGCCAGGCTTTGATGTGTGACTTCACACGGCAGCGCTGAAGTGGGATCACTAATGAAGCGCAGAGAATGACAGTTGAGCTCAGAAAATGTCAAGACTTCCTCTGACATTAAAAGTTAACAAGACGCCCGAGTCCCTTTGATCTGAGCTGCCAAAGTTCCACACAGCTTCTGATACTTTGTTAAACAAACTCTGGGGGTTAGAAATTGTGCGGGGAGATGCTGATGGATGGAGGGAGGGAGGGAGGGAGGGAGGGAGGGAGGGAGGGAGGGAGGGAGGGAGGGAGGGATGGATGGATGAAGGATGGATGGATCCAGGGATGGAGGGATGGAGGGATGGAGGGAGGGAGGGAAGGAGGGAGGGAGGGAGGGAGGGAGGGAGGGATGGAGGGAGGGAGGGAGGGAGGGAGGGAGGGATGGAGGGATGGAGGGATGGATGGATGAGATGGATGGAGGGATGGATGGATAGATGGATGGATGAAGGATGGATGGATGGATAGATGGATGGATGAAGGATGGATGGATCCAGGGATGGATGAATGGATGGATTGATGGATGGATGGATGGATGGATGGAAGGATGGATGGATGGATGGATGGATGGATGGATGAATGGATGAATGAATGAATGAATGAATGAATGAATGAATGAATGAATGAATGCATGGCTGGATGCCCAACAATCTCCAAATGCAGTTATGACCAAGACCTTCACCAACCACATGTACTCATTCTGTCAAAAACGCTTTCCAACAAGAATGCAAATACCACACATGTACCTCAGACACTGACACCACAACGTTTCCCTGCTCTTATCTTCTCCGTCAGCTTGGATGGGCTTGGATCCCAAACCCCCCAACGCACAGCTCCTCTGAAAGTGGCCTTGATGGCAAATTCACGGCTACCTGCGCTGCGCATTCACATGCTAATGAGCCGTTAAGTGAGAGGATTCTCCTTTCCAAAGGAGAACGGGAGCCTAATTAATTTCCAGATCCCTGCTTTGATGTGTGTAATTGCTCTAAGCTTCCGAACTTCATTAGCCAGACCGGCCTCCTCAGCGGACAGGGGTCCTGCGGTTGCCATGGAGAAGCTCTACCTGAGTATTTATAGGCTGCTTATTATGGGCTGTTGTGGTTCCAGCTACAGAAGCGCTGCTGTTCCACCCCGAGTCTTCCAGTCTGACCTGTCAACTCTTTCACTGAGGTGGAGAAAAAACAATCAATCAATCAATCAATCAATCAAAGCTTTATTTGTATAGCGCATTTCATACCCAGAGGCAACACAATGCGCTTTACAGAGAGCAAGGGAGGTGGGTATACGACCCACCCCTACATATTCCAGAGGGAAGCAAAAAAACAGTATCACCCGGGGGCCAGATAAACAAAACATGACGCTTTTTCTTGATGTCATCGTTCTGACTCTCTCTCTGACGGCATTGGGTTCCTGAAACCCTCGCTACGGCAGCGAGAGCGGATTGAAACGGTAGTGCTTTGATGTCCCCCCCCCGTCAATATGAAATGGACAAACAATGTTGATGTTGAAAATCAGTCCTGACAGAAACCTGACCAGGGAAACGTCACGTTCTAGAGGAAGGGAAGAACGTAGTAGAGGAGTATTTAGCTACCGCTAGATCCCTCTCCTGCAGATCCATCTAGAATATTATACAACATCCATCACTACATCTGTTCTCAGGAACTTGATAGTAGATGTAGTTCAGAACAACCACCACCATTATCAGGCTGAGGGCGTACCAGTACCTAAAGGGTTAAATCAATCAATCAATCAATCAAAGCTTTATTTGTATAGCGCATTTCATACCCAGAGGCAACACAATGCGCTTTACAGAGAACATAACTAAATAAATATAAATAATAATAATAATAAATAACACACACCACCCGACCAGACAGTCACACACTGAGGGAGGTGGCATCATGTCTATTTTTAGTATTAACCTTTTTATTAGACGTCATCATACATCGTAATACACATTACCAATAGTAACGGCAAATACATCTAGACTGCCTGAGAGAGAGAGGTATAGTTAAAACGATGGGTTCATATCGTAACCCTAGTTTTATGAGCGGACTGAAGCCCCAAGCTCCTTATTGGCTTAACCAATCATAGCTAGCTACCTTGACTGAAGAAAAAAGAACATGCATGCACCTGCGACCAATTAGAACAGGTGCACCACTGTAGTGGATTCATTTCTAAGTTCTGGTGCAATTTTAAGTCCACAATACCAAAAATTATAATCCTATTGGAGTCTGAAAGGTCTTGAAGAAACATTCTGGAATCGAGCTGGAGTCAGACGCGCAGGACTTTATTGAGTTCAACAGAGTCGAAGTCAACTGTATTTATATAGCACGGTTCATACAAATACATGTAGCACACCGTGCTTTACAGAACATTTAAAAATAGTTAATATAGTAGATAAAAAACACAATAAACCATTTTGAGCAGGTCTGGACCATACAGATCTTTCACCTTCTGTCTCTATCTTTTATACCCCAAATGAGCCCCCTCCTTCTGACTAGAAGAGTTAAAACAACCAATGTGAGGCCCGAATATGGGGTTACACTCAGGTGGGCGGGGTCAGGCCCAGGTGGGCGGGGTCACACCCAGGTGGGCGGGGTCACGTCCAGGTGGGCGGGGTTACACCCAGGTGGGCGGGGTCACGTCCAGGTAGGTGGGCGTGTCTCAGTATTAGAGGTAGAGCCACTCAGAGGCTTCGGAGGCGGAGCCACCGTCGGTCTCAGAACCTCCCTCTTCGGCGTCAGGCCCTGGAAGGACCAGCAGGGGACCAGCTGCTGGGGCGCGACGCCCAGATCCTCTCCCTCGTCTGAGCCCCCCTCCTGTGGGTGCGGGGTCTTCGTACCCCAACGGCGGCAGTGGCAGGTGGTCACAGAAGTACCGCCCGGTGAAGCCTCTCCAGAGGTCTCTAGTTGAGCTCTAGTCTGGCAGTCGGGAGAAAGCACCGGACCTTTCCTGGCGCGCTGCGCTCCCATGCGGCGGAAGCAGAGTGGAGGTCCCACGTCGCTGTCCAGGGCGCCAGAACCTCTCAGGCAGGCGAGGCAGAGCGAGTCGCTGGCTACTCAACTTCCTACTTCTCATTCGCTCACCAGCTGAAAGCTTCTAGGAGCAGTCACATGGTCTCGGCACACTTTCATAGTGGTTCTAATTGGTTGCAGGTGCGTGTATGTTTTTTTTTTCTTCAGTCAACATAGCTAGCTACGATTGGCTAAGCCAATAAGGAGCTTGCCCTCTGGGGCGGAGCTCCAGGAAATAGAACAAAGATCACTACTGTATTGTCTTCCTTCATTAACATCACATCCCTCTCAGTTCGTCATGTCCATAGTCATTGAATTTATTCACAGGATCATTTAACTCAATGTGGATTTCAACATAGTCCTCTCTCTCATGATCCACCACCAGTACCTACAGGGTTAAATAACAACACACACAGCCAGTCACACACTGAGGGAGGGGGGATCATGTCAACAACGGTTCCTAGCATAGCTGTGAATATGAAGAGTAGTGTCAATGAAAGCACTGGAGGCTCACATATCTTTAATAGCATGTCCCAAAAGATAACATCGCCAGGCAATTAAAAAACAAAAACAAGCATTAAACCTCTGTCTTTGCAACTTCATCACGTACAGAATCCAGCTCTGGTTTCTACAGAGTGCTGGTTTGTTGTGAATGTAGAGGTAGAAGAAGGAGGAGTTTTCTCTTGTGGTCAGTAGTGTTTCGTCCACCCAGGTCCAGGTCCTCTCTACATCTCCGTCAGTCAGACCGATCCACACTCTCTTGTTGAAGGTAATGAGACATTCCTGTCATGGAGAAAGATCTAGATGTTTGCAATAAAGAGCATGGTTATAGACTTTGAAGTTTGTTCTCTCTCTCTCCTCTCTCTCTCCCTCTCCTTCTCTCTCTGTCTCTCCTTCCCCTCTCTCTCTCCCTCTCTTTCTCTCTTTCTCTCTCCCTCTCCTCTCTCTCTCCCCTCTCTCTCTCTCTCCTCTCTCTCTCTCTCTCTCTCCCTCTCCTCTCTCTCCCCTCTCTCTCTCTCTCCTCTCTCTCTCTCTCTCTCCCCTCTCTCTCCCCTCTCTCTCCCTCTCCCCTCTCTCTCCCCCCCCCTCTCTCTCTCCCTCCCCCCTCTCTCTCTCTCTCTCCCCCCCCTCTCCCATCTGTTCCTCAGTGCTGTGTATGATCACCAGGTGTGCTTCTCTCCTCCCAGTCCTGTCTGCTCTCCCAGGTTTTCTGCTCAGTAGAGACGTCGTACCAGCTGGAGACAAACCTCTTCAGCTCACTGCTACTCTCTACAGCAGGACACAACACAGACACAGCCTTACTAGTTCAAATCTAACACTTCCTCACTCCGTCTTTGATACATGATGGATGATGGTATTGAAGAGTCAATGTTGAGAGGAGGTAGTACACCAGAACAGAATTGTAGATCAGACTCAAGATTTATTGAGTCCAACAGCAGACAGATCCTGGGTCAGTCACAGAGACACACTCCATTCAGAGTATAACAGCAGACAGATCCTGGGTCAGTCACAGAGACGCACTCCATTCAGAGTATAACAGCAGACAGATCCTGGGTCAGTCACAGAGACACACTCCATTCAGAGTATAACAGCAGACAGATCCTGGATCAGTCACAGAGACACACTCCATTCAGAGTATAACAGCAGACAGATCCTGGGTCAGTCACAGAGACACACTCCATTCAGAGTATAACAGCAGACAGATCCTGGGTCAGTCACAGAGACACACTCCATTCAGAGTATAACAGCAGACAGATCCTGGGTCAGTCACAGAGACACACTCCATTCAGAGTATAACAGCAGACAGATCCTGGGTCAGTCACAGAGACACACTCCATTCAGAGTATAACAGCAGACAGATCCTGGATCAGTCACAGAGACACACTCCATTCAGTGAACTCTGATCGGACAACATAGCATTGATTGTGTATCTTTATAGTCACTGTGTGGCTGGATTCTATACATAGTTCAGTTTTACCCCCTTATACATCCATGCATCAGTGTCTAGTTGGGTTTTCCTGTTTGCACCTGGTCTTTTCTCTACCCATAGATTCTGACCATATGTGTCCTGGCACTGGGAACAGCTTAAGAACAGGAAAAACTGGACTAGATTCAGCAGAAAACCTCTTATCAGTCTTCATAACGAGTTTCCTCCATGTGATACCACGACACAGGTCACAGGTTTTCCACCTGTCGTGGATTTATTCTAATAATTAAGAAAAGAGTCATGGAGAATGCCAAGGGTCATCTTTGCAAGTCCAAGCTGGTTACTTTTATTCCAAATAGTTAACGGATTTGCAAACCCGGGCTCTTAGAAAAAGGAAAATCCACCAAGAGCAAAGATTATCATCAAAACAGAGCATTATAAACACTGTGGGTACAACCCATAATGCATCAAAACCTCACTAGCCAATTATCAGTGAGTAGGCCAGGTCTGAGGGTCAACAGCTGATGGGAACTTTTACAGAGGTCAAACATTAACTGGGAGCAGTGGATCCCTGGGGGGGGGTGTCTCCTGCCATAAAACTTTTAAAGGGCACCGCGTATGCAGTTTTTACCTACCTAAAATCGGTTTCTGGGGTCACCGAAAAGTGATTTTTAATGTCCTATGCAGAAAAAAACTCACATTTCGACCCTGAGCTGTCTTTTTCCGACTGTCTCAATGGACTTCCTGTAAAAGCCCCGTTGACCAATGAGATAAGGGGGGGGGGAGGGGCGGGGAACAAGATGTAGCCATACGTGTGGATTTTTTGCAGCTGAAAACGGAACAGCGATGCGGCATCATTCCTGATGTGACGCCCTCGACTCGGCTGGAGAAAGCTCACCTGGGGCCTGGACTTGTGATACCGGGTCCGTAGTCTGTCTCTCTCCACACTCACTCTGGTGTCTGTTGAGTGAAAACGCTCAACAAATATCATTAACATAGACCTATGCAGTTCACACAAGATTATGTCTTATTGCAAAGATTATATTGTACAACAAATAGTGTGTCAAGAGTAGGGATGAGACGGTATACCGTAAAACCGTGAACCGCGGTATAAAATGTCCTCGGTATTAGAACCGTGACATTCCCTGTGTTTACGGTATTACATTTACAGTATTACACAATAATGTGCTGCTGAAACTTCACATTTCAAGTTGCATGCAACAGTTAATTTTGTAATTTAATATAAGCTTGCTATTAATAAACTAACACGCTAATGTTCAAAAAAGCTGTTTTCCTTCAAAGTAAAATACTTGTTTTTTTAATGTGTGTTGGGGAGGTGAAATGCCGTCTACCGTGAAATACCGTAAACCGTACCGTGTAACTAGATACCGTACCGTACCGTACCGTAATGCAAAAACCCATACCGTCTTTATCCCTAGTCAGGAGATACACACAGCAGCCCCAGGCCTGTGAGACCAGCCAGGAGAGAGCACAGCAGCCCCAGACCTGTGATACCAGCCAGGAGAGACCACACAGCAGCCCCAGACCTGTGATACCAGCCAGGAGAGAACACACAGCAGCCCCAGACCTGTGATACCAGCCAGGAGAGAACACACAGCAGCCCCAGACCTGTGATACCAGCCAGGAGAGACCACACAGCAGCCCCAGGCCTGTGATACCAGCCAGGAGAGAGCACAGCAGCCCCAGACCTGTGATACCAGCCAGGAGAGAACACACAGCAGCCCCAGACCTGTGATACCAGCCAGGAGAGAACACACAGCAGCCCCAGACCTGTGATACCAGCCAGGAGAGAGCACAGCAGCCCCAGACACACTGCAGCTGGGCTCTGAGAAGATGACCACAGAGATCCCCCTACTGGGTGCTTGGTTGTTTGTGTTAATACTTGCAAAAGTGTGTGTGCTTGTGTGTATCCATCTATGTGTGTGTGTGTGTGTGTGTGTGTGTGTGTGTGTGTGTGTGTGTGTGTGAGTATTGATCTACTGCCTTGTTCTCCGGCGATGTCCTCGGCCTTTGAGCCAGGGTCATGTTTCACTTGTCGCTTTCTAATTCGTGAGGTGTGCGTGTGTGTGTGTGTGTGTGTGTGTGTGTGTGTGTATTACCTGGACCATTTGACATGTCTTCTGCATTGTTTACCCTTTCAGGGGAATAACCCACGTCATCATAAACGTCGACCTCCCCGAGGTCATCATGGATATCCTTGTTCTCTGATGGAGCTCCTTTATTGAGAGAGATCTCGTCTCCAGCCATTCCATTGTGACACGCGTGTTACAGGGGAGAGGGGCTGGCTGGTCTAATCAAACCCATAGGGAAGCACCATGTAACGTACATTAACTATGTATAGCCTGGTGTCCGTTAGACAGAGACAGAGATTTTTGATTGTCGAGTGAGTTGTTGACCAGGGGGTGGGGGTGGGGTGAGACTTGGTTAAGATTACTACATAATACTAAATATTCATCTTAAGTACACTGATAGCTTCACATGCTGTACCAACAACACATTCTACTGACATTGGTCGTGTGGTGGTCATCATTACGTTAAATCCATTAATTGATTAACAAGCGTCTAGCTTTTTAAGTAGGTGGGCAGTCGGCTAATTTAGGCTCAGCTGTTTGGCGCTGTATGAGACTTACTTCACAACAGAGACAAATAAATGCAAGTTATAGTTTGGCAACTGAGGCTTAGGGGGCAAACAATACACTGGTTTGGTTTATGTGTTACCTGGCTGGTTAGCTGTCATCACTCGGGCGCTCTGGATGGGGAAAGGGCAGGGAGGAGGTGTGTGTGTGTGCTGCTCATCTCTCTGGATGGGGACAGGGCAGGGAGGAGGTGTGTGTGTGTGTGTGCTGCTCATCTCTCTGGATGGGGACAGGGCAGGGAGGAGGTGTGTGTGTGCTGCTCATCTCTCTGGATGGGGACAGGGCAGGGAGGAGGTGTGTGTGTGCTGCTCATCTCTCTGGATGGGTACAGGGCAGGGAGGAGGTATGTGTGTGCTGCTCATCTCTCTGGATGGGGAAAGGGCAGGGAGGAGGTGTGTGTGCTGTGCTGCTGCAGTGTGCCTGCGTTAGTCTCACAACTAAACTTCAGCGAGCATAAAATAGGGCAGCTAGAATAGCCCTTCGTTGTCCAAAGTGCACAACAAAACTCCACGTACGACTGATTTTGCTCAAGAACCTATTTCAAAGAAACCAGAAAACGTATACAATCAAATAGTCTACATCAACTACAGACATAATCACCATAGAAGAAGTGTCAGTCTGGCCCTCCTAAACCGAGAACAGGTTTCCTAAGATGCGCTGTCATTTCTAGAGCAACCTCCTGAGACATTCTTCACCAGAGCTATATCTTCAGATCATAAAAATGTCAAATACATCTTCCATGACTGCCTGAGAGAGAGGTGCGCTTAAAACAAAGAGCACTGTGTTACCATCGTCATTCCAACTGCAGGAACTCGATAGTATTGTTTTTTGTAGGTCTGCATCTCAGCCCAGTCCTCCTCCGTATTCTGGGTCATACACCTCCATCATGATCAGGCTGAGAGCTATGCCATTAGGCCTCCTGTAGGGTTATATAACAACACACACAATCAGTCAGGCACACACCGGGGTAGGTTGGATCATGACGACAACAACAGTTGTTTCCTAGCATAGCCATGCATGAGTTGTGTCAGTGGAGACTCAAATACACTTTATGGACAAAAGTATTGGGACACCTACACATTACACCTATAGGAGCTTTTATGACATCCCATTCTAAATTCGTAGGCGTTAATATGGAGTTGCTCCCCCCTATGCAGCTCTAACAGCTTCCACTCTTCTGGGAAGGCTGTCTACAAGATTTCGTGTCTGTGGGGATTTTTGTCCATTCATCCAGAAGAGCATTTGTGGTCATGTGTGTCAAATGTCAGTGTGATACCATGTGAGTGTTGTGTCTGCTTTGTCTCTGATGGACTAGAGATCTGAGGAGCCACGAGTCCATTTGAAGTTCGGACAAAGTCAGTGGAAGTTTCAGAAACAAAGACGGGCGTTTTATTGATCTGACCTTCAGATAATGGCCGCCCACATGGAAGTCTGATTCTTAACAGTTTACAACAAAAAAAAAAATCAATTTCCCATTCCCCAATATAAATGAAATGTTAAGGGCTTGTTTCTGGCCGCCGTTCTGCTATCGTTTTCACCATTATACAGCGTTCTCTGCCTTGACATTGAGAAGAAGCATTTTAAAGTTAAACCCCAAAACAATCTGTCTCATCTCTTATGAACTCCCTATCCTGAATGACAATCAATGATGAGGGACTCCATTTATACTGGAAGTGTGGTTTTATAAATGAGCTATAGATAGATAAAAGGCTAATATCAGTATCTACAGTGCCAGGGATGCCAATATATACCCATAACGAAGTACTAATAGAGGGAGGGATGAGCAGAGGGAGACTGAGGCAGACATGACTGGCACTCGGAGAGATTGATTAGGACTTTATGTAGGGGGCTGGAACATTTTACATCACTCTCTTTGTGAGGAATGTGTCCATTAAAAGTAATGAGTCAATCGCCCGCTTCCAGCAATCTGAACCAAATTGACATTTAGGATATGGACATGCCAATGGGCACAGGGGGACACGGTCCTCTGCTACCGCCCCCCTCAGCCCAGAGTTGGGCTAATCTTAGTCACACCTCATTACCCGCTTATTATCGACAGGCGCCAAAACTTTTTAGGAGAGAATCTTTTGGATGTTCTTCTTCTCCCACGGATTCTTGTGGAAGATTAATAAGAAGGAAGACATTGTTGAAGCCGACTGCTCTACTAATGTTTTGGCTGCTGTGGGTAATTTCGGAGAGGCGCTAGGTGTGCTGCTGCTAGCTGTGCTAGCGTAGACGGCAAGGTATCCTCAATTATTATACACCCTCAGTCCAAACGGGCATCCGGTACACAAACATCTCGTTAAACCTTCAATCAGCTTATCTGTGCTAATTGGAATGCAAGACATTGCTGTTTTATTGTGGCTTCAATGTACACGATGATGAATTGCAGCTCCAAATAATACAGTAGCATTAATCACTGAAGGAATTGGCATAAAAAATAAAAAAAAACATTGAAAGAAGATTCAGCACAGAATGCTGGATTGAGCGTTTTTCAGTGAGTTTGGCCAGGATGGTGAGAATTCTGCTCATTATCGAGTTCCAGACGGCGCTCCCCCCCCCTCCCCCCTCTCTCTCTCTCTCTCTCTCTCTCTCTCTCTCTCTCTCTCAGGCCCAGAGACTTGCTGACTCCTTTGAACACCTTCTCCTCCCTCCTCCCTCACACCGAGCCCTCCCTCCCTCTTTGCAGGTCTTTTGCCAATTCTAGAAGCTCCAAGAGGACGATTGACCTCATCTGTTTACTGGCGTGACCGTTCAGACTAGTTTTGTGTCGAGGGAGAAATAATTGGCTTGCTGCCTTGTGTTTTCACAATAATATTATCATTTTAATGAAATGTTTTTTTAAAGGGACAAAACACAGGGGGATTATTTTTATGTTTTTTTGTAGACATTCAGCAAATATTGTCCCGGCGAGATTTCTACTTATTTGCATGGGATAATAAGGTAGAACAGCTGTGGTAGGTAGCTAGAGTATGTAGCAAGAATGCACGCACGCACGCACACACACACACACACACACACACACACACACACACACACACACACACACACACACACACACACCCCAATACAGGCGTCCCTGAGCCCATGCTGTGAAGCTATCATTGGGTTAGTTACACCTTGCTCCTCTACGTTCAGATCTCTTTGTATTCCGAGGGGCTGGTGTCTGTCTGCTCATGGGTTTGTATTGCGATGGTTTGTGTCTGGCCCCGCCCTCCCACAGGCCAAGAGCACTCCTGCCTTCTCTCCAGGGGCCTCTAATGATGTGAGTTCAAGTTGTAAAAGTCCCTTTAGCGAAAAGATCACTTTTAATTTACCTCAGACTGCGTTGTGATGAAAGCCCTGGTGATGACGATCCATAATTCAGACTCATTAGGATGTTAACTTCAAGGCCCAGATCCTGATTGTTGCTGACAGCACAGGAAGGGGAAGTCTTCATCAGCAGCTTTCCGGGTTTAGTCCTGGAACGCGGGGTTGACGTAACGCACCCCTGTCATCCACCAAGCCAGGGGAGTAGAGACACGACACTCAGCGCTCATCACCATCATCATCATCATCATCACCACCACCACCACCATCACCATCACCATCACCGTCACCATCATCACCACCTGCAATCATCTCATAGTAGAGACTCAGTTCAGACGTTTATACCAGATACTGTAGGTCATGTGTCAGAACATTCTGGAAAGGCCAGGAGACGAGTACGACGGTCTTCCTCTCTGAAACCAACCTGAGAACCCTCTCGGCGTGCGCCGCCGTTGCGTAGGCGGTCCCTGCCCTCTCGGCGTGCGCTCCCGTTGCGTAGGCGGTCCCTGCCCTCGGAGGCGTGCGCTCCCGTTGCGTAGGCGGTCCCTGCCCTCGGAGGCGTGCGCTCCCGTTGCGTAGGCGGTCCCTGCCCTCGGAGGCGTGCGCTCCCGTTGCGTAGGCGGTCCCTGCCCTCTCGGCGTGCGCCCCCGTAGCGTAGGCGGTCCCTGCCCGCGGATGCCTTCATTAAGCCCGCGTGTGATTGAAGTGGTGCGGCGCGAGCCGCTTCAAAACATGAGTATGTTTTTCCCAGAGACAAAGCCTCCTGTTTAGTCATTTCACGCCGCCTGGGTCGACCTGCGCCGGATTTACATCTGAAACCGGCGGCGGCGCCGTTCATTAAACGCCGTGACCAACGCTCTGTGGATCTGGGCCCGATGCGCCCCACTGAACCTGCACCATGTGCCCTTGGCTTTCCAGCAGGAGCAGAGAGGGGGGGGGTGGGGGGGTGGGGGGGTGGGGGGGGGGGTGGTCTGTGTGTGTAAATCTCCATATCCTGCTCATTCCTGTCAACCTATAGGCCGCCATATGGCCGGCGTTGCCATATATTTGCATCATAATCATCCACGCTTTAACCCGGCCTTTTATATTCACAGAAATGATAGGCGGACAAGCATGAATAGTGCACGTGTGTCTGTGGGCGTGTGTGTGCGTGTGTGTGTGTGTGTGTGTGTTCCGAGATTTGAATATAGTGATTTGCAAGTCATTGCGATGCTTGTGCCATTTACAGTATGTCTGCTCAATCATGTCGGTTTTGTGCATTGCAGTGCATTCCTGTGTTCGCACATTACCATTTTTTCAGTGGTTGGTGTGTGTGTGTGTGTGTGTGTGTGTGTGTGTGTGTGTGTGTGTGTGTGTGCCCCCGGGTAAAGACGTCAGAGACAGCAGAGGAGACTGGCGCTCTACTTAGCGAGGCTACAAGGTGGCTGAAGGAATCGACCCTGACAGGCCAGAGAGCGAACACGAACGCCACGCACTTATCACGCATAATAACACATTCACATTCCTCCGAACACGGACGCACTTATCACGCATAATAACACATTCACATTCCTCCCCGAGCGAGTCTGCTACCGTTCCCAACGCTGAAGGTGGATTGGTTGATTTGATGAATGGTAAATACTCGGAGAGATGTCGGAGCGTTTGCTCACGGTTCATTATTCATGGTGGGTTGGGAACAGGTTCTCTCTCTGCACTCTTCTGCAAAGAGGATAATAGAATTTAGTAACGTTCAAACATCGTCGTCATCGTCATCGTCATCTTCATCACCATCAACATCATGACCATCAACATCATCATCATCATCATCATCATCATCATCACCTTCATCATCATAACATCACCATCAACATCACCACCATCAACATCTCCATCATCATCATAACATCAACATCATCACCATCAACATCACCATCATTCACATTATCACCTTCATCATCATATAATCATCATCACCTTCATCATAACATCACCATCAACATCACCACTATCAACATCACCACCACCACCATCATCATCATCACCACCATCAACATCACCATCACCACCATCATCACCACCCTCAACATCACCATCATCATCAACATCAACATCACCATCATCATCAACATCACCATCATCATCATCATCATCATCACCACCATCAACATCACCATCATCACCACCATCAACATCACCATCATCATCATAACATCATCATCATCATCATCACCTATCAGTGGACGATCTTAGTCATGTGGGATATTCAGTGAAATGTCCTCAGTGCATAGCAGCACATAAGTGCCTCTCTTCTCAACCAGCCAGCAGCGTTGTGTCTTCGTCTGTTCTGGGCGGCGGTTCTGTAGCACGGCCATTATGCATTCCTCACATGGCGCGGTGTCTCCCCGCCTGCAATATTACTGGATTATCATCAGACAAATATAACATGGCCTTCCATGCACCCTGCATTAGGCCAAGGTGGTAATTAACATGCTCTACTCATGACTTCAACCATTTCTATTGCTTTTTTTTAGACAGTTGGCTCAATGCAAGGTCTCCGACACGGCCCCCGAGTCATTAATATAACAACGCCATTTCCAAAGGGCTACACATGTTGGAGGAAGCTTTCGCTCATCTGTGGTCACGACTCTGGAGAAACTAGAGCCTGGTAATTAGAGTGGCTGGGAGCGATGGAGGGAGGGAGAGAGAGAGAGAGGGGGAGAGAGACGGACGAACGTAGAAAGCGGATGAGGTACACGGCTCTTCCCCTGACTAACGTAGCCTGCAGGAGGAGGGATGAAGGAAGAAAAGATAACTTGCTCTTGCCACTCTCGCCTTATAGGGAGGGTTAACGGTTAAGGCTGGCTAAGGCACTGCTCGGTCTACAATGTTAGAAATTGAATCTTTTGAAAGTAGTTGTACTTTTTTTAAGTCGTTAATTTGTGCTTACAGTACAATCAAGCTGGGTTTATGTGAAAATTTGCAACAAAAAGTAGCAATTTCATAAAAATAAAAAAAACGTTAAAAAAAAAACACACTAAACACACACTTTATCATCTGCTCTGAGACTTTCTGAGACGTTCTGAGGTCAGTGAACATTCAATAATGTCACCAAGCAAGACACCCAAAATAAATGAGGTTTTAGTGTAGAGTGACCCTACGCACCATAGTTCACTGACCACACATTAGCCAGCCACTCGCTCTAACGCGTCGATCACCTCAGGTGTCCCGGACATTCACTCTAGTCCACGTATCAGAACCTCTCAGTCTGATCCAGTCACAATAGGACATAGCGGCCATTTTGAGACTTCCACTCAAGTCTCAATGGGAAGAGTCTGCAACGCGAAGGCAAATAAACGGAGTGGAGGCTCATTATTCACTCTCGGGGCGCGTCCTGTCCCTCTTTCAAACCCGTTTGTTTGTGTGTTCGTTTGTTTGTTTACTGCCCAATTATTATTCACTACGGCGGGAAGGAAATGCGGCGGCTTATACAGCTGCCTTCACTTCAGACGTAATGGCTCAAAGACTCTTTCTCCAGGAAGTGTGACAGAGACGCAGATTAGCATGCGATGTGAAGATGTGGGGATGAAGAGAGAGGGGGAGGGAGGGAGGGAGAGAGGGAGGGAGAGAGGGAGGAGAGAGAGAGGGAGAGAGAGAGAGAGAGGGAGGGGGAGAGAGAGAGAGAGAGGGAGGGAGAGAGGAGAGAGAGAGAGAGAGGGGAGAGAGAGAGAGAGA
>NC_140250.1:561282-587595 GCF_949987555.1 Borostomias antarcticus | reverse complement strand
GCACACACACACACACACACACACACACACACAGTGGGACCCACAACTCAAAACAAGCTTGCACTCGGTTTGAACATATACTTGTCAGATTCTTAAAAACTCAAAAAAGAGCTAACGCCTAATCTTAGCAAGGCAGCAGACAGGCAGGTCTTGGGAGAGGAGATAGAGAGAGAGGAGGAGAGAGAGGGAGAGAGAGAGAGAGAGGAGGAGCGTGAGAGAGAGAGGAGGAGGGAGAGGGAGAGAGAGAGAGAGAGGAGGAGCGTGAGAGAGAGAGGAGGAGGGAGAGAAAGAGAGAGAGAGAGAGGAGGATAGAGAGAGGAGGAGAGAGAGGAGGAGGGAGAGAGAGAGAGAGAGAGAGAGAGAGAGGAGGAGCGAGAGAGAGGAGGAGCGAGAGAGAGAGAGAGGAGGAGGGAGAGAGAGAGAGAGAGAGAGAGAGAGAGAGAGAGGAGGAGCGTGAGAGAGAGAGATAGAGAGAGAGGAGGAGAGAGAGGAGGGAGAGAGAGAGAGAGTGAGAGAGGAGGAGGGAGAGAGAGAGAGAGAGAGAGATAGAGAGGAGGAGAGAGCTTGAGAGAGAGGAGGAGGGAGAGAAAGAGAGATAGAGAGAGAGAGGAGGAGAGAGCGTGAGAGAGAGAGAAAGCTCAGGATTGCCATGAAAGAGTTTCTCGGCGTAGGGCCGACAACCAGACATCCCTGATCCCTCTTGCCCCCTCCCCTCCCCTCCCCCCACCTCCCCCTCCCCTCCCTCCCCCCACCCACCTCATCCCTATCGACCCCCCCCCCCCCCCCATGCCAAAGCCTGGCTTTTGGGGCTGGCAGTTTCTCTCACACACACACACACACACACACACGCACGCACGGCCAAGTCAGCGCACGGTCTGAGAGTCATGGCTCCAACTCGGGGGTTTGGGGGGGCGTCACGGAGTCGACCGGGGGGTTGACGAAACCGGACGCAAGGGGGGTGGGGGGGTGGGCGGGGTTGAGAGAGGGGCTGAGAGAGGGAGAGGCTTGCGACATCACAGGAGCCTGGAGACCGCCAGGGAGCGAACGGAGGTTAAGCATGATGACCTTTCGTCTGGAAGAACGGTGGGGGGGGCATAGAAGGCCGGAGGGGGGGGGGGGGGGCAGGAAAGGTCCGAGACACCAAGGAGAATGAGACGCTCTGAAGTTCGGCCCCACTGAGACAGAGCATCTGGAAAGGAGCAGTGCATTATGGGGGATGGCCATGTGTACTCTCTCTCGCCCCGTTCGGGACGGTTCCCGTGTTCTTGACTGTCACCGGCGAGGTGAAGGAGGAGAACAGAGCCGTGTGAGAGATGTGCAGCGCGAGCGCGGCCGTTAGTATTCAAACACCACGGGCAACCTCGAGAGCCATATGGCGGTGTCTCGGGAGACGAACGAGCCGCTGGCTAAACAGCCCAGGATGACAACAACAACGACGACAACAACAACAACAACAACATACTTCACTCCAACTGCCGTGAACCCTGCAGCAAAGCGAGAGAGGCCATAACAAACTAACTGGCTGGTTTATCTGCGCGGACATGCATCCCATAAGCCTCGCTGATGGATTTTACAATCGATGTCCCGGGATGGAACAGGGCTGTGAGGTTTCCTTCCCGCGGGACAGTGAACAGTAGAGTAATGAAACTATTACGACGCCGCCGACGCCACCCTAATAACCGCCCTCCAGGAGGAGCGTGCGGCGCTACGAGCGGATGACCAGACCTCACTGGACGATCATGCCCACGGCGACAGCTCAGACGTGATCTCACGTGATCTCAGACGTGATCTCAGACGTGATCTCACGTGAACGGCATATTAAAAAACTAGAAAAGAAAATGCGTAGCGGCTAAATGTCTCCGCCCAACAATGCAAGTTGCAGTTAACATTCAGTTGACCTTTGACATGTGAATACCAAAATCTAATCCAATTAATCTAATTTAAGTCCAACTGGACATTTTGGCCGAATATGAACACATTCTGTCAAGCCATTCCTGAGATATCGTGTTCACTAGGCCAAAAACGCCTTTTGGGAGGTCACAGTGACCCTTGAACTTTGACCCCCACGATCTAAGCATTCATCCTTGAGTGCCAGTGAACATTTGTACCAAAGGGGAAGAAATTCCGTCAATACGTTCCCGAGATATTGCATTAACAAACATCGGACGGACGGTCGGACGGACAACCCCAAACCATAATGCCTCTGGTCAGGCCATCGCCTGGTGGATAAAAAGCATAAAAAGTGAGCCGATGTCCGTTAGTCTATTCTAGCGCGCGCCGGTGGAAAAGATCCCCCAGGGTGGTTTAGAGGAAACGTCACGTGCCGGACAATAAGCAGCTTATTTTTGCAAATTATAGGCAAATGATATTAAAATATATTCGAACGCTAACTAATTAAAAAGCTAATATTCAGACTTTCAATTTCATGGCACTTTGGACAGCCTTAGCACACACACACACACGCACACGCACACGCACACGCACACGCACACGCACACGCACACGCACACTTCCGGAGAGGAAGTGGCGTGGAGAGAGAGCGGCAGCCTGCCCTGCTTGGCGCCGGTCTCGCTCGCCCACGCGCTGACCCGGTCGAGACGGGCGGCGCGGCGGTCCGAGGCGCCGGCGGACGGGTGAACGCGGGCGGCGAGATCGAGACCCTCTATGACCTCTGACCTCTGACCCCCCCCCACCTCAGCTCTGACGGACAGCTCTGCCCGGCTACTGGGGAACGTCACATTCACCTTTAAAAAGTCACAACAGCACTTTTACTATATACTGTGTCATTATACGCCCTTACAACACACACACACACACACACACACACACACACACACACACACTCCCTGTAGACTCCTATTTGAACACACATAACACTCTCTCTCTCTCTCACATACACACACACTCACACACACACAAGCACACACACTCACACACACTCACACACACACACACACACACACACACACACACACACACAAGCAGTGACACCGAGGACAAAAGTGCTGCCTCCTCAGCCGGTGTCCTGCTGCCAGCCAGCGGCCGCGTTCTCCCGGTAAACAACAACGACAAACACAACGGAAAGAAAAGAGAGGGGGGGAGGGAGGGGGGGCTATAATTAGTAAGTGATTAACGAGCGGGCGTCAGTCGAGCGCTCACGTCATTG
The DNA here is from genome assembly GCF_949987555.1 of Borostomias antarcticus. Classification (NCBI taxonomy): domain Eukaryota; kingdom Metazoa; phylum Chordata; class Actinopteri; order Stomiiformes; family Stomiidae; genus Borostomias; species Borostomias antarcticus. Next base: position 584,429 of record NC_140250.1, on the reverse strand, counting down.
ATTGTGATGTTGCGCAACGCCGGCACAGCCAAAAAGGACTGGCAGACGTGCACGCACACGCACACACACACTCGCACACACTCGCACGCACTCACACACTCGCACGCACACTCGCACGCACTCACACACACGTCTCTGTTCTATAGTTCTATAGTTCCTGGCCTCTGTTCTGTAGTTCTATAGTTCTATAGTTCTATAGTTCCTGGCCTCTGTTCTGTAGTTCTACAGTTCCTGGCCTCTGTTCTATAGTTCTATAGTTCCTGGCCTCTGTTCTGTAGTTCTATAGTTCTATAGTTCTATAGTTCTATAGTTCTATAGTTCTATAGTTCCTGGTCAACGTCTCGTTCATTCACTCAGGACCCTGGCTGATCTCCAGTCAGCTGTCAGGACAAAAGACACACAGAGAAGACGCTCGGAAAGAGACAGACGAATGAGAGAGTGAGGCAGTGAGGAGAGAACAGCCAAGGTTAAAGCTGGGTCTGTTCCATTCATCTCTCTGGGTGTGCCTGTCTGGGCGGGGCGGGGCTGAGGGCTCAGCTACAGGCCTCTGTCTCTCCACCTGACCCCCCCGCGCCAGGAGAGAGAGATGGAGAGAAACAGAGAGAAGGAGAGAGATAAAGATGAGAGAGAGAGAGGGGGGGGGGTGGGGAGAGAGATGGAAAGAGAGAGATGGAGAGATAGACATGGAGAGAGAAGGAGATGGAGAGAAAGAGATGGAGAGACATGGAGAGAGAAGGAAAGAGATGGAGAGTCATGGAGAGGGAGAGAGAGATGGAGAGAGGGAGAGAGAAGGAGAGAGAGAGAAGGAGAGAGAGAGAGAGATGGAGGGGGAAGAGAGGTGAAAACTGCTGAGCGAGGCAGGAAGGAGGGAGAGGGGAGGACTTCCTGTGTCCGTCTCTCTCTCCTGGGGCCGGGGCAGGAAGTCGGTCTCTCTCTCTCAGGGCCTGGTGAGGTGCTGGCGCCGGTGTTCTCTACAGCGCGGCCGGGCGGGCGGGCGAGAGCGGCGCCCACTCAAGCGTGGCGAGGCGTCGCCCTGTCCTTTGCCCGCCCTTCCCTCAACGCGCCGCCACGGATAACGGCGACGGGGACAGACGGAGAGATGACTGACCCCCGACGCCGGCGCCATTTCCGAGGCAAGAGGCTAATGAGGGAGTGAGAGAAGCTGGCGGGACGTTTCGCTGACCTTGTCGTTGCTGTAGTAGAGGAGGTTCTCCCCGTCGAACCTCACCCACCTCCTCTGGAAGACGCACTTTCTGTAAGGGGGAGGAGTCAGAAGAGAGGGCGGTTTCAGCGCTAAACGTACGCCGACCGTGACCAAAGCAAACATCGAATGTAACGTGAAAATGACTGCGGGACTCGTTTGGTTTGAACAACGGGAGGATGGATCACTTTGATTTGCTCACATCAAGTGCTGCTCACTCAACGGGGAGTGCTACAGAAATCGGTGCGAGGGCCTTGAATATTCAACAGGCACCAGACGACTGTCTGCTAACGGCGCTACGCCAGTCGACTGGTCACGCAAGGAGGCCACAAAAGCACAAACGAACGGCCGTAGACCTGTTAAACCCGGTAACCGGCATGGGGAATTTAATCTGACACATTTAAACGTGTAAACACATTGTTGGCTACAGATACAGGAAGCAGGCTCCAGAGAGGTTCTGTTCTGGCGTGGTCAGCGGGCAGGCAGACAGAGAAACAGGAAGTAAGGGTTGGCGACAGAATCTGGACACTCGAGGACAGCAGCGGCTGGTGGTTAGCGCATTTCAACATGGCGGTCCGGCGCCGCTCTGGCGCCGAAGTCCAATTCAATTTGTTCAACAGTCAACAAAGTTAACTGCTGACAACTGCTGCCCAGCAATGTATTGAATGGCACTGAAAGGCCATTCTGTTATCTGATTGGTCCTACCCTTGAGGCGAGAGCTTGTCCAGCCAACCGGTCTTGACCTGGGTCTTGGGGGCGCCGTAGAAGCAGGCGTAGGGGGAGATGTGGGTGTGCTGGGGTAACGCGTCCCTCCGAACATCCCCCCCTGCCTCACAGGCCTCTGAGTAGAGGTCGTTGTCCACCATTACTCGCTGGGAGGCGGGGTCAGAGGGGGGGCCGGGGAGGGGGGCAGAGGTCACCGCGGCAGCGTGCGGCCAGCCCCGGTTGGCTGGTTCGACGGTTGCGTAGTCGTCCTCCCATTGGTCGGGGGTGGAGGCGGGCGGAGCTGGAGGATTTTTGTCCTTGCTGTTAGTCTTGGCTTTCGGGAGCTTCGTACTGTTGGGTTACATCAATCAATCAATCAATCAATCAATCAACCAATCAACCAATCAACCAATCAACCAATCAATCAACCAATCGATCGATCGATCAATCAATCAATCAATCAACCAATCAATCAAATAATTTGAGCAATCATTCAATGTGCCATGCAAGGATATAAGCAAAACTGTCAACTTGAATTTGTGAGTTGAAATCCATACTGAGAAATGTGTGTTTTGCAGAGAGAGCAACTCGAGCAAAACGAGTTGGTCTTTTCTAGAGGTGCGAACTTCACTGTGGTCAGAGTGGAGCGTGGGTGGTGGAAGTTAAAGCATGAAAAGCCGTACTTGGAAGAGACACAGCAGCATCATCACAGTGTCATGTTATCATACCACATTTTCTTCTGCTTGATCTTCTCTTTTATCTCTCGACTGAGCAGCTCTCTAGCGCCTCCATCCTAGAGGGGAGAAGTAGATTAGCATCACTGCGACCGGCCCACCTTTCCCACAGGGAACCGTTAGCATGCTAGCATACGGAGTAGGCTGTAAAACGCTAGGCTAAATGTTAGCAGCTAGGCTAGGCTAGGCTAAATTACCTCATCTCCCCCACTTGCTGTGACCAGGGGCGGACTGGCCATCGGGAGCGGACAGGCCATCGGGCCAGGCCAGCAGTGAATGGCCTGCCCCCCGTCAACAAATCGCGCTGCCCCCCCCCCCAGTCAACAAGTCAGGCAGCACCACCCCCCCCGTCAACATAACGAAACTGAAGGTGTTCCATCTCACCGCGTCGGCTCGGCTCGTGGCCTGACTGTGGCTACATTTCAAGAAATATTCCCCCAGTCAGGCCCTGGCTGTGACATTTCTATAAACCGCAGCAGCTGAACAGAAAAGGAGGTGGTAAAGTCAGGAAGTGGGAAGTGGTTTTAGCGCGTGGGTAGAGACACTAAAATAGAAGTGACAGTGAGAGTTTCAGAAGAGGCCCTAGACTCTCGCTCAACTTTCCATTGATGCCTCACACCAAAAAGAAACTCTGCATTTTGTCAAATGTAATTGTAATTGTTTTTAATTATTATTATTAGTAGTAGTAGTAGTAGTAGTAGTATTGTATATTGTATTTGTTCTGTTGTTATTTGTGTATTTGTGTAAACTCGTCAACACTGTAAATGAGGGAAACCTCAGTTCTTTACAGGTATAAATAAAGGTTTGAAATGAAATGAAATAAGCTGAAGCAAATTTTTTTTTTCTCTTTGCAGCTAAAAGTGTCCCAGACCCATAGATCTGCAGCACCCAGTAACATAGTTAGCGTAGCTTAGTTAGCATAGCTTACGTAGTGTTATCAGCATAAGAACTCTCATGGGATGGGTCTAAAGCTTAACTTACCAGTATGTTTTCTGAGTTCTTGTACAGGAACATTTCCCCATAAGGGGCGATGGGATTCGTAGTTCTCTGGAGTGAAGCTAGGGACGCCACACACACACAAGACACAGGTACGAAAAGTTGCTTATTATTTTATCTCGAAGTGAGCTGTCCCTGGACCACGGCTATGGTTGGGCAGTTCCAATCTGGGTCTCTCCTTCCTGGACCCCCCCGCCCCCCCCCACCATCCCCTGACAGACATTGTCCACAGAGAGTGTCATATTGTATGACCATAACTGTGGGTCACCGTGAAAAAATGTCATCTTTGTTGACATTGACATCTCATGGGTATAGCCAGGACTGGGAGGCACTGCCAAGAGGAAGGACACACACACACGCACACACACACACGCGCACACACACACGCACACGCACACACACACACGCGCACACACACACGCACACGCACACACACGCGCACACACACACACACACACACACACACACACACGGATATTGGTGCGCGCACCCACACACATTGAAACTTATATAGATGCTGACATAGACTAGTGTAGACAAGGGTCTACACACACACACACACACACACACACACACACATTCCAATACACGCCGAGAAGCACCTAAGCACACAGTGGTATAACCAGGACAGGGAGGCACTGCCAAGAGGAAGGACACACACACACACACACAGACACACACACACACACACACACACACAGACACACACACACACACACAGATATTGGTGTGCGCACCCACACACATTGAAACTTATATAGATGCTGACATAGACTAGTGTAGACAAGGGTCTACACACACACACACACACACGCACACACACACACACACAAACACACACACACACACAAACACACAAACACACACACACACACACATTCCAATACATGCGAGAAGCACCTAAGCACACAGTGGGTCTGACCTGACGTTGAGACTAGCAGGTGGTTGAGGTCCAGACCGGCCTGATACTCAGAACCCAGGTTCCCCCTGATGGACTCAGAACCCAGGTTCCCCCTGATGGACTCAGAACCCAGGTTCCCCCTGATACACTCAGAACCCAGGTTCCCCCTGATGGACTCAGAACCCAAGTTCCCCCTGATGGACTCAGAACCCAGGTTCCCCCTGATGGACTCAGAACCCAGGTTCCCCCTGATGGACTCAGAACCCAAGTTCCCCCTGATAGACTCAGAACCCAGGTTCCCCCTGATGGACTCAGAACCCAGGTTCCCCCTGATAGACTCAGAACCCAGGTTCCCCCTGATGGACTCAGAACCCAGGTTCCCCCTGATAGACTCAGAACCCAGGTTCCCCCTGATGGACTCAGAACCCAGGTTCCCCCTGATAGACTCAGAACCCAGGTTCCCCCTGATAGACTCAGAACCCAGGTTCCCCCTGATGGACTCAGAACCCAAGTCCCCCCTGCTCTCCTCCTTAGCTCTGGGGTTCTCTCTCTCTCTACCCCTGTTCTCTCTCTCTCTTCCCCCGTTCTCTCTCTCTCTCTCTTCCCCTGTTCTCTCTCTCTCTCTCTACCCCTGTTCCCTCTCTCTCTCTCTTCCCCTGTTCTCTCTCTCTCTCTCTTCCCCTGTTCTCTCTCTCTCTTCCCCTGTTCTCTCTCTCTCTCTTCCCCTGTTCTCTCTCTCTCTCTCTACCCCTGTTCTCTCTCTCTCTTCCCATGTTCTCTCTCTCTCTCTCTTCCCCTGTTCTCTCTCTCTCTCTCTACCCCTGTTCTCTCTCTCTCTCTCTTCCCCTGTTCTCTCTCTCTCTCTCTACCACTGTTCTCTCTCTCTCTCTCTACCCCTGTTCTCTCTCTCTCTCTACCCCTGTTCTCTCTCTCTCTCTCTTCCCCTGTTCTCTCTCTCTCTCTCTACCACTGTTCTCTCTCTCTCTCTACCACTGTTCTCTCTCTCTCTCTCTCTCTTCCCCTGTTCTCTCTCCCTCTCTACCCCTGTTCTCTCTCTCTCTCTACCCCTGTTCTCTCTCTCTCTTCCCCTGTTCTCTCTCTCTCTCTCCCTCTCTTCCCCTGTTCTCTCTCTCTCTTCCCCTGTTCTCTCTCTCTCTCTCTACCACTGTTCTCTCTCTCTCTCTCTCTTCCCATGTTCTCTCTCTCCCTCTCTTCCCCTGTTCTCTCTCTCTCTTCCCCTGTTCTCTCTCTCTCTCTCTACCACTGTTCTCTCTCTCTCTCTCTCTTCCCCTGTTCTCTCTCTCCCTCTCTACCCCCTGTTCTCTCTCTCCCTCTCTACTCCTGTTCTCTCTCTCTCTCTCTCTCTACCACTGTTCTCTCTCTCTCTCTCTTCCCCTGTTCTCTCTATCTATACCCCTGTTCTCTCTCTCTCTCTCTCTCTTCCCCTGTTCTCTCTCTCTCTCTCTCTTCCCCTGTTCTCTCTCTCTCTCTCTCTCTCTCTTCCCCTGTTCTCTCTCTCTCTCTCTTCCCCTGTTCTCTCTCTCTCTCTCTACCCCTGTTCTCTCTCTCTCTTCCCCTGTTCTCTCTCTCTCTCTCTTCCCCTGTTCTCTCTCTCTCTCTCTACCCCTGTTCTCTCTCTCTCTTCCCCTGTTCTCTCTCTCCCTCTCTTCCCCTGTTCTCTCTCTCTCTCTCTCTCTCTTCCCCTGTTCTCTCTCTCTCTCTCTCTCTCTCTCTCTGAATGTATCTCTATGCAGAGAGGAAGTCAGAGAGAGGGTTAGGGACAGAGAGAGAAAGGCGGGGTCTTAGAATGGGGGCGGAGGTGTAGATTTACTGAACTCACATCAACTACACCCGTGTGTGTGTGTGTGTGTGTGTGTGTGTGTGTGTGTGTGTGTATGTGTGTGTGTGTGTGTGTGTGTATGTATGTGTGTGTGTGTGTGTGTGTGTGTACCTTTCTGCTTGCCGTTGGCCCCAGCGGATCCCTGAGTGGCGGGAAGGCGTTGGCCGCTGGCGGTCAGTGTCTTGGGCACGCTCCTGCAGCGGAGAGAGAGAGAGAGAGAGAGAGAGAGAGAGAGAGAAATGGGGAAGAGAGAGAGAGAGAGAACAGGGGAAGAGAGAGAGAGAGAACAGGGGAAGAGAGAGAGAGAGAACAGGGGAAGAGAGAGAGAGAGAACAGGGGAAGAGAGAGAGAGAGAGAGAGAGAACAGGGGAAGAGAGAGAGAAAGAGAGAGAGAGAGCTCAGCGAGCAGCGTGGCTTTGGGAGAGTAGGGTGGTCTTATATCAATGTTAGGAGGGATTGGGAGAGTGGGGTGGTCTTATATCAATGTTAGGAGGGATGGGGAGAGTGGGGTGGTCTTATATCAATGTTAGGAGGGACTGGGAGAGTGGGGTGGTCTTATATCAATGTTAGGAGGGATGGGGAGAGTAGGGTGGTCTTATATCAATGTTAGGAGGGACTGGGAGAGTGGGGTGGTCTTATCTCAATGTTAGGAGGGACTGGGAGAGTGGGGTGGTCTTATATCAATGTTAGGAGGGATGGGGAGAGTAGGGTGGTCTTATATCAATGTTAGGAGGGACTGGGAGAGTGGGGTGGTCTTATATCAATGTTAGGAGGGATTGGGAGAGTGGGGTGGTCTTATATCAATGTTAGGAGGGATTGGGAGAGTGGGGTGGTCTTATATCAATGTTAGGAGGGATTAGGAGAGTGGGGTGGTCTTATATCAATGTTAGGAGGGATGGGGAGAGTGGGGTGGTCTTATATCAATGTTAGGAGGGACTGGGAGAGTGGGGTGGTCTTATATCAATGTTAGGAGGGATTGGGAGAGTGGGGTGGTCTTATATCAATGTTAGGAGGGATTGGGAGAGTGGGGTGGTCTTATATCAATGTTAGGAGGGATTGGGAGAGTGGGGTGGTCTTATATCAATGTTAGGAGGGATTGGGAGAGTGGGGTGGTCTTATATCAATGTTAGGAGGGACTTGGAGAGTAGGGTGGTCTTATATCAATGTTAGGAGGGATTGGGAGAGTGGGGTGGTCTTATATCAATGTTAGGAGGGACTGGGAGAGTGGGGTGGTCTTATATCAATGTTAGGAGGGATTGGGAGAGTGGGGTGGTCTTATATCAATGTTAGGAGGGATTGGGAGAGTGGGGTGGTCTTATATCAATGTTAGGAGGGATTGGGAGAGTGGGTGGTCTTATATCAATGTTAGGAGGGATTGGGAGAGTGGGGTGGTCTTATATCAATGTTAGGAGGGATTGGGAGAGTGGGGTGGTCTTATATCAATGTTAGGAGGGACTGGGAGAGTGGGGTGGTCTTATATCAATGTTAGGAGGGATTGGGAGAGTGGGGTGGTCTTAAATCAATGTTAGGAGGGACTGGGAGAGTGGGGTGGTCTTATATCAATGTTAGGAGGGATTGGGAGAGTGGGGTGGTCTTATATCAATGTTAGGAGGGATGGGGAGAGTGGGGTGGTCTTATATCAATGTTAGGAGGGACTGGGAGAGTGGGGTGGTCTTATATCAATGTTAGGAGGGATTGGGAGAGTGGGGTGGTCTTATATCAATGTTAGGAGGGATTGGGAGAGTGGGGTGGTCTTATATCAATGTTAGGAGGGATTGGGAGAGTGGGGTGGTCTTATATCAATGTTAGGAGGGATTGGGAGAGTGGGGTGGTCTTATATCAATGTTAGGAGGGACTTGGAGAGTAGGGTGGTCTTATATCAATGTTAGGAGGGATTGGGAGAGTGGGGTGGTCTTATATCAATGTTAGGAGGGACTGGGAGAGTGGGGTGGTCTTATATCAATGTTAGGAGGGATTGGGAGAGTGGGGTGGTCTTATATCAATGTTAGGAGGGATTGGGAGAGTGGGGTGGTCTTATATCAATGTTAGGAGGGATTGGGAGAGTGGGTGGTCTTATATCAATGTTAGGAGGGATTGGGAGAGTGGGGTGGTCTTATATCAATGTTAGGAGGGATTGGGAGAGTGGGGTGGTCTTATATCAATGTTAGGAGGGACTGGGAGAGTGGGGTGGTCTTATATCAATGTTAGGAGGGATTGGGAGAGTGGGGTGGTCTTATATCAATGTTAGGAGGGACTGGGAGAGTGGGGTGGTCTTATATCAATGTTAGGAAGGATTGGGAGAGTGGGGTGGTCTTATCTCAATGTTAGGAGGGACTGGGAGAGTGGGGTGGTCTTATATCAATGTTAGGAGGGATTGGGAGAGTGGGGTGGTCTTAAATCAATGTTAGGAGGGACTGGGAGAGTGGGGTGGTCTTATATCAATGTTAGGAGGGATTGGGAGAGTGGGGTGGTCTTATATCAATGTTAGGAGGGATGGGGAGAGTGGGGTGGTCTTATATCAATGTTAGGAGGGACTGGGAGAGTGGGGTGGTCTTATATCAATGTTAGGAGGGATTGGGAGAGTGGGGTGGTCTTATATCAATGTTAGGAGGGATTGGGAGAGTGGGGTGGTCTTATATCAATGTTAGGAGGGATTGGGAGAGTGGGGTGGTCTTATATCAATGTTAGGAGGGATTGGGAGAGTGGGGTGGTCTTATATCAATGTTAGGAGGGACTTGGAGAGTAGGGTGGTCTTATATCAATGTTAGGAGGGATTGGGAGAGTGGGGTGGTCTTATATCAATGTTAGGAGGGACTGGGAGAGTGGGGTGGTCTTATATCAATGTTAGGAGGGATTGGGAGAGTGGGGTGGTCTTATATCAATGTTAGGAGGGATTGGGAGAGTGGGGTGGTCTTATATCAATGTTAGGAGGGATTGGGAGAGTGGGTGGTCTTATATCAATGTTAGGAGGGATTGGGAGAGTGGGGTGGTCTTATATCAATGTTAGGAGGGATTGGGAGAGTGGGGTGGTCTTATATCAATGTTAGGAGGGACTGGGAGAGTGGGGTGGTCTTATATCAATGTTAGGAGGGATTGGGAGAGTGGGGTGGTCTTATATCAATGTTAGGAGGGATTGGGAGAGTGGGGTGGTCTTATATCAATGTTAGGAGGGATTGGGAGAGTGGGGTGGTCTTATATCAATGTTAGGAGGACATGAGCAGTGAGAATAGGGGTGTTCTGGCGGGGGGGGGGGGGGGGTACCAGTCCGGGGGGCGCGGGATCACATGGTTGGGGATCTCTGGGACGGGCCGGTGCCGGAGCCTGTAGGAGCGGGTTGGCCCCGCCCCCCTGGTAAGCCCCGCCCCCCTGGCGGCGGCCTGGAAGCCCGCCGCCTCATAGATGGCGTTCTCCACCATCTCCACCACGGCGGGGGGGGGGAGGCGGTCCGGGGAGTTCTCCCGGTCGGAGGGCAGCTCGGAGTGGGAGGAGGCGGAGCTGCTGTAGGTGGAGGCGGAGGAGGCGGAGGAGGCGGGGCGAGGAGGGCAGGGTTCTCGCCGGGCGCGCCAGGGGGAGGGTTTCAGGGACCTTTTGGCATCGGGGTTCACACCTCCACCCTCCTCCTCCTCGTCTTCGTCCTCCCGGACTCCTCCTAGCCCCGCCCCCGGCGGTAACGTCTGCCCCCCTTGCCGGACGCCAGACCTCGCCGGCGCCGGAGGCCGCTGACAGGACGCGCCTCTCTTTTTATCCTCGAGGTAGATGTGTCTCGGTCGAGGGACGGGCTTCCTCCTCGGACCCCCCTCCTCCTCGTCCTCCCCGGCCGCGGCCCCCCCCAGTCCCAGGGCCTCCAGGCTGCGCAGGATGCGGCGGCGGTGCCCCGTGGGGAACACCCGGAGCTCCAGGAGACGCTCGTCCGTCAGGTCCCCGCAGTCCCCCAGGTGCCGGTAACCAGCCACGCCCAGGCAGGCCTCGTACTGGGGCAGACGCAGGCTGGCCAGCCACCCCGAGATACCCCCGCCCTCCTCCTCCTCCTCATCTTCCTTGTCAGGGAGGCCCATCATGGTCGCGGGCCGGAACCAGGACGTCCGCACGGGAGAGAGGTCGACGGAAGGTGTCCGAGGAAGACCAGCATTGGTGGGAGTGAGACGTCCGTCAGGGAAGTGGGTCTCTAGACAGGAGATGAGAGATTAATGAAGGTTAATACTTCTGTTGATTACGTCACGGTGCGATGCACACGATTATGATGACATCATTGTCAGATACAGGCGAGCCTAATGCCGGGTGCAGACTAGAGGATTTTAAGCCTGATTTTAGCTCTGATTCACCCCTCCAGACAATCGGGGGGGCGTTCCTGAATCAAGGCTTGTTGAAACCGATTATCTGCCCAAATGATCCTGTAGTGTGTGAGGTGTTAAATGATCCTGTAGTGTGTGAGGTGTTAAATGATCCTGTAGTGTGTGAGGTGTTTACTCACTAAATGATCCTGTAGTGAGGCGTTTACCCACCTCATCTTAACATAGATTATGCTCTTAGTCACTTGTTTTAGAGAGAAGATGCACTTGTGAGTTCTGGCTAGTAGTAGAAGATTGGCTTTTCCTACGTTAAATGCAATTATTGTTAGTCGCTTTGGATAAAAGCGTCTTCTAAATGACTGTAATGTAATGTAACGTTCCCGACTGATCGGAGTTTCCCCGATTTTGAATCGTAAACATCAAACATGTTTGATATTTATCCTTTGGGACAGCAATGGAATGCTGAGTGGAAACCCACAATAGCCAATGAGATCGCATTTCCCTGGTATGAATCGTTACGCAACACATCAATACTAGGGCTGGGTATCGATACTGATTTCTAAAAATGAATGAATGAATGAATCATTGAATGAATTAATGAACTATTCATTCCTTCATTTATTCATTCATTCATTCATTAAATAAATAAAAGATCGATTTTGGGATTCATGAATTGATTCTGAATCATTTGATTCAGAATCGATGAATCGGTATTTAAACCCAGCCCTATACAGAAGTCCCATCTGCGAGGGGTTGTGATTCTCTATCTTCCATTGAGGTAGAAACCAAACTCTTTTTTTGTGGTAGATACTTTCTGAGATAGTGTTCTAGCGAGCGTGCTCACACACACCACAACAGTTGCACTTCTTCTGTCCTGGGCGTTATGACGACTTCCTGTGTGGTGGAAAACTGCCTCTTCATGTCACACAGCAGCTCAAGCAGTATCAGAGAGTAGCTGTAGACCACTGGGGTTATGAATGAGCTCGTTTTCCCCTATCCTCAGCCCACACGTCAATACTACACCTATTGCTTTGATCGGATGTATATGATGGCGTTTGGTCGCCAGCCAACCACAAAAGTGAGTAACTAAGCAAGTACATTTTATTTCTATAGCACCTTTCACAGGCCAGGATCACAAAGTGCTTTACAAACGTAATAAAAGCAACAACAACAACAACAAAACACAACAACAACAAAACAAATGACATATAAACATAGAGCTACAGGTAAAAGCCTGTCTGAGCAGGTGAGTCTGTAACTGCCTTCTGAAGGCGTCAACAGAGACCACAGTTCTTCAAAACACACAGATGCACATGTGAGAGAGGAATAGGCGAACACAGCACTAACACACACCTCCCTATCCTACCAGTCTACACTAACACACACCTCCCTATCCTACCAGTCTCAACTAACACACACCTCCCTATCCTACCAGTCTACACTAACACACACCTCCCTATCCTACCAGTCTACACTAACACACACCTCCCTATCCTACCAGTCTCAACTAACACACACCTCCCTATCCTACCAGTCTACACTAACACACACCTCCCTATCCTACCAGTCTCAACTAACACACACCTCCCTATCCTACCAGTCTTAACACACACCTCCCTATCCTACCAGTCTTAACTAACACACACCTCCCTATCCTACCAGTCTTAACACACACCTCCCTATCCTACCAGTCTTAACTAACACACACCTCCCTATCCTACCAGTCTACACTAACACACACCTCCCTATCCTACCAGTCTCAACTAACACACACCTCCCTATCCTACCAGTCTTAACTAACACACACCTCCCTATCCTACCAGTCTTAACTAACACACACCTCCCTATCCTACCAGTCTCAACTAACACACACCTCCCTATCCTACCAGTCTTAACTAACACACACCTCCCTATCCTACCAGTCTTAACTAACACACACCTCCCTATCCTACCAGTCTAACACACACCTCCCTATCCTACCAGTCTAACACACACCTCCCTATCCTACCAGTCTCAACTAACACACACCTTCCTATCCTCCCAGTCTTAACACACACCTCCCTATCCTACCAGTCTAACACACACCTCCCTATCCTACCAGTCTTAACTAACACACACCTCCCTATCCTACCAGTCTTAACACACACCTCCCTATCCTACCAGTCTCAACTAACACACACCTCCCTATCCTACCAGTCTCAACTAACACACACCTCCCTATCCTACCAGTCTTAACACACACCTCCCTATCCTACCAGTCTGTACTAACACACACCTCCCTATCCTACCAGTCTGTACTAACACACACCTCCCTATCCTACCAGTCTTAACTAACACACCTCCCTATCCTACCAGTCTTAACTAACACACACCTCCCTATCCTACCAGTCTTAACTAACACACACCTCCCTATCCTACCAGTCTTAACTAACACACACCTCCCTATCCTACCAGTCTTAACTAACACACACCTCCCTATCCTACCAGTCTCAACTAACACACACCTCCCTATCCTACCAGTCTTAACTAACACACACCTCCCTATCCTACCAGTCTCAACTAACACACACCTCCCTATCCTACCAGTCTCAACTAACACACACCTCCCTATCCTACCAGTCTCAACTAACACACACCTCCCTATCCTACCAGTCTTAACACACACCTCCCTATCCTACCAGTCTAACACACACCTCCCTATCCTACCAGTCTCAACTAACACACACCTCCCTATCCTACCAGTCTTAACTAACACACACCTCCCTATCCTACCAGTCTTAACTAACACACACCTCCCTATCCTCCCAGTCTTAACTAACACACACCTCCCTATCCTACCAGTCTTAACACACACCTCCCTATCCTACCAGTCTCTACTAACACACACCTCCCTATCCTACCAGTCTTAACTAACACACACCTCCCTATCCTACCAGTCTCAACTAACACACACCTCCCTATCCTACCAGTCTCAACTAACACACACCTCCCTATCCTACCAGTCTTAACACACACCTCCCTATCCTACCAGTCTTAACTAACACACACCTCCCTATCCTACCAGTCTTAACACACACCTCCCTATCCTACCAGTCTTAACTAACACACACCTCCCTATCCTACCAGTCTCAACTAACACACACCTCCCTATCCTACCAGTCTTAACACACACACACCTCCCTATCCTACCAGTCTCAACTAACACACACCTCCCTATCCTACCAGTCTTAACTAACACACACCTCCCTATCCTACCAGTCTTAACACACACACACCTCCCTATCCTACCAGTCTTAACTAACACACACCTCCCTATCCTACCAGTCTAACACACACCTCCCTATCCTACCAGTCTTAACTAACACACACCTCCCTATCCTACCAGTCTCAACTAACACACACCTCCCTATCCTACCAGTCTCAACTAACACACACCTCCCTATCCTACCAGTCTAACACACACCTCCCTATCCTACCAGTCTTAACTAACACACACCTCCCTATCCTACCAGTCTTAACTAACACACACCTCCCTATCCTACCAGTCTTAACACACACCTCCCTATCCTACCAGTCTTAACTAACACACACCTCCCTATCCTACCAGTCTCAACTAACACACACCTCCCTATCCTACCAGTCTTAACTAACACACACCTCCCTATCCTACCAGTCTACACTAACACACACCTCCCTATCCTACCAGTCTCAACTAACACACACCTCCCTATCCTACCAGTCTTAACTAACACACACCTCCCTATCCTACCAGTCTCAACTAACACACACCTCCCTATCCTACCAGTCTCAACTAACACACACCTCCCTATCCTACCAGTCTTAACACACACCTCCCTATCCTACCAGTCTTAACACACACCTCCCTATCCTACCAGTCTTAACTAACACACACCTCCATATCCTCCCAGTCTCAACTAACACACACCTCCCTATCCTACCAGTCTTAACACACACCTCCCTATCCTACCAGTCTCAACTAACACACACCTCCCTATCCTACCAGTCTCAACTAACACACACCTCCCTATCCTACCAGTCTTAACTAACACACACCTCCCTATCCTACCAGTCTTAACTAACACACACCTCCCTATCCTTCCAGTCTCAACTAACACACACCTCCCTATCCTCCCAGTCTTAACACACACCTCCCTATCCTACCAGTCTCAACTAACACACACCTCCCTATCCTACCAGTCTTAACTAACACACACCTCCCTATCCTACCAGTCTTAACTAACACACACCTCCCTATCCTACCAGTCTCAACTAACACACACCTCCCTATCCTCCCAGTCTCAACTAACACACACCTCCCTATCCTACCAGTCTTAACTAACACACACCTCCCTATCCTACCAGTCTTAACACACACCTCCCTATCCTACCAGTCTCAAGTAACACACACCTCCCTATCCTACCAGTCTAACACACACCTCCCTATCCTACCAGTCTCAACTAACACACACCTCCCTATCCTACCAGTCTCAACTAACACACACCTCCCTATCCTACCAGTCTTAACTAACACACACCTCCCTATCCTACCAGTCTCAACTAACACACACCTCCCTATCCTACCAGTCTCAACTAACACACACCTCCCTATCCTACCAGTCTCAACTAACACACACCTCCCTATCCTCCCAGTCTTAACTAACACACACCTCCCTATCCTACCAGTCTTAACACACACCTCCCTATCCTACCAGTCTCAAGTAACACACACCTCCCTATCCTACCAGTCTTAACTAACACACACCTCCCTATCCTACCAGTCTTAACTAACACACACCTCCCTATCCTACCAGTCTCAACTAACACACACCTCCCTATCCTACCAGTCTTAACTAACACACACCTCCCTATCCTACCAGTCTTAACACACACCTCCCTATCCTACCAGTCTACACTAACACACACCTCCCTATCCTACCAGTCTCAACTAACACACACCTCCCTATCCTACCAGTCTTAACTAACACACACCTCCCTATCCTACCAGTCTTAACACACACCTCCCTATCCTACCAGTCTCAACTAACACACACCTCCCTATCCTACCAGTCTTAACTAACACACACCTCCCTATCCTCCCAGTCTAACACACACCTCCCTATCCTACCAGTCTTAACTAACACACCTCCCTATCCTACCAGTCTTAACTAACACACCTCCCTATCCTACCAGTCTTAACTAACACACACCTCCCTATCCTACCAGTCTCAACTAACACACACCTCCCTATCCTACCAGTCTCAACTAACACACACCTCCCTATCCTACCAGTCTTAACACACACCTCCCTATCCTACCAGTCTTAACTAACACACACCTCCCTATCCTACCAGTCTACACTAACACACACCTCCCTATCCTACCAGTCTCAACACACACCTCCCTATCCTACCAGTCTTAACACACACCTCCCTATCCTACCAGTCTCAACTTACACACACCTCCCTATCCTACCAGTCTCAACTAACACACACCTCCCTATCCTACCAGTCTTAACACACACACACCTCCCTATCCTACCAGTCTTAACACACACCTCCCTATCCTACCAGTCTCAACTAACACACACCTCCCTATCCTACCAGTCTTAACACACACCTCCCTATCCTACCAGTCTCAACTTACACACACCTCCCTATCCTACCAGTCTTAACACACACCTCCCTATCCTACCAGTCTTAACTAACACACACCTCCCTATCCTACCAGTCTAACACACACCTCCCTATCCTACCAGTCTCAACTAACACACACCTCCCTATCCTACCAGTCTTAACTAACACACACCTCCCTATCCTACCAGTCTTAACTAACACACACCTCCCTATCCTCCCAGTCTTAACTAACACACACCTCCCTATCCTACCAGTCTTAACACACACCTCCCTATCCTACCAGTCTCTACTAACACACACCTCCCTATCCTACCAGTCTTAACTAACACACACCTCCCTATCCTACCAGTCTCAACTAACACACACCTCCCTATCCTACCAGTCTCAACTAACACACACCTCCCTATCCTACCAGTCTTAACACACACCTCCCTATCCTACCAGTCTTAACTAACACAAACCTCCCTATCCTACCAGTCTTAACACACACCTCCCTATCCTACCAGTCTTAACTAACACACACCTCCCTATCCTACCAGTCTCAACTAACACACACCTCCCTATCCTACCAGTCTTAACTAACACACACCTCCCTATCCTCCCAGTCTAACACACACCTCCCTATCCTACCAGTCTTAACACACACCTCCCTATCCTACCAGTCTTAACTAACACAAACCTCCCTATCCTACCAGTCTTAACACACACCTCCCTATCCTACCAGTCTTAACACACACCTCCCTATCCTACCAGTCTCAACTAACACACACCTCCCTATCCTACCAGTCTTAACACACACCTCCCTATCCTACCAGTCTTAACTAACACACACCTCCCTATCCTACCAGTCTCAACTAACACACACCTCCCTATCCTACCAGTCTTAACTAACACACACCTCCCTATCCTACCAGTCTTAACACACACACACCTCCCTATCCTACCAGTCTTAACTAACACACACCTCCCTATCCTACCAGTCTAACACACACCTCCCTATCCTACCAGTCTTAACTAACACACACCTCCCTATCCTACCAGTCTCAACTAACACACACCTCCCTATCCTACCAGTCTCAACTAACACACACCTCCCTATCCTACCAGTCTAACACACACCTCCCTATCCTACCAGTCTTAACTAACACACACCTCCCTATCCTACCAGTCTTAACTAACACACACCTCCCTATCCTACCAGTCTTAACACACACCTCCCTATCCTACCAGTCTTAACTAACACACACCTCCCTATCCTACCAGTCTCAACTAACACACACCTCCCTATCCTACCAGTCTTAACTAACACACACCTCCCTATCCTACCAGTCTACACTAACACACACCTCCCTATCCTACCAGTCTCAACTAACACACACCTCCCTATCCTACCAGTCTTAACTAACACACACCTCCCTATCCTACCAGTCTCAACTAACACACACCTCCCTATCCTACCAGTCTCAACTAACACACACCTCCCTATCCTACCAGTCTTAACACACACCTCCCTATCCTACCAGTCTTAACACACACCTCCCTATCCTACCAGTCTTAACTAACACACACCTCCATATCCTCCCAGTCTCAACTAACACACACCTCCCTATCCTACCAGTCTTAACACACACCTCCCTATCCTACCAGTCTCAACTAACACACACCTCCCTATCCTACCAGTCTCAACTAACACACACCTACCTATCCTACCAGTCTTAACTAACACACACCTCCCTATCCTACCAGTCTTAACTAACACACACCTCCCTATCCTTCCAGTCTCAACTAACACACACCTCCCTATCCTCCCAGTCTTAACACACACCTCCCTATCCTACCAGTCTCAACTAACACACACCTCCCTATCCTACCAGTCTTAACTAACACACACCTCCCTATCCTACCAGTCTTAACTAACACACACCTCCCTATCCTACCAGTCTCAACTAACACACACCTCCCTATCCTCCCAGTCTCAACTAACACACACCTCCCTATCCTACCAGTCTTAACTAACACACACCTCCCTATCCTACCAGTCTTAACACACACCTCCCTATCCTACCAGTCTCAAGTAACACACACCTCCCTATCCTACCAGTCTAACACACACCTCCCTATCCTACCAGTCTCAACTAACACACACCTCCCTATCCTACCAGTCTCAACTAACACACACCTCCCTATCCTACCAGTCTTAACTAACACACACCTCCCTATCCTACCAGTCTCAACTAACACACACCTCCCTATCCTACCAGTCTCAACTAACACACACCTCCCTATCCTACCAGTCTCAACTAACACACACCTCCCTATCCTCCCAGTCTTAACTAACACACACCTCCCTATCCTACCAGTCTTAACACACACCTCCCTATCCTACCAGTCTCAAGTAACACACACCTCCCTATCCTACCAGTCTTAACTAACACACACCTCCCTATCCTACCAGTCTTAACTAACACACACCTCCCTATCCTACCAGTCTCAACTAACACACACCTCCCTATCCTACCAGTCTTAACTAACACACACCTCCCTATCCTACCAGTCTTAACACACACCTCCCTATCCTACCAGTCTACACTAACACACACCTCCCTATCCTACCAGTCTCAACTAACACACACCTCCCTATCCTACCAGTCTTAACTAACACACACCTCCCTATCCTACCAGTCTTAACACACACCTCCCTATCCTACCAGTCTCAACTAACACACACCTCCCTATCCTACCAGTCTTAACTAACACACACCTCCCTATCCTCCCAGTCTAACACACACCTCCCTATCCTACCAGTCTTAACTAACACACCTCCCTATCCTACCAGTCTTAACTAACACACCTCCCTATCCTACCAGTCTTAACTAACACACACCTCCCTATCCTACCAGTCTCAACTAACACACACCTCCCTATCCTACCAGTCTCAACTAACACACACCTCCCTATCCTACCAGTCTTAACACACACCTCCCTATCCTACCAGTCTTAACTAACACACACCTCCCTATCCTACCAGTCTACACTAACACACACCTCCCTATCCTACCAGTCTCAACACACACCTCCCTATCCTACCAGTCTTAACACACACCTCCCTATCCTACCAGTCTACACTAACACACACCTCCCTATCCTACCAGTCTTAACTAACACACACCTCCCTATCCTACCAGTCTCAACTTACACACACCTCCCTATCCTACCAGTCTCAACTAACACACACCTCCCTATCCTACCAGTCTTAACACACACACACCTCCCTATCCTACCAGTCTTAACACACACCTCCCTATCCTACCAGTCTCAACTAACACACACCTCCCTATCCTACCAGTCTTAACACACACCTCCCTATCCTACCAGTCTCAACTTACACACACCTCCCTATCCTACCAGTCTTAACACACACCTCCCTATCCTACCAGTCTTAACTAACACACACCTCCCTATCCTACCAGTCTAACACACACCTCCCTATCCTACCAGTCTTAACACACACCTCCCTATCCTACCAGTCTCAACTAACACACACCTCCCTATCCTACCAGTCTGAACTAACACCTCCCTATCCTACCAGTCTTAACTAACACACACCTCCCTATCCTACCAGTCTCAACTAACACACACCTCCCTATCCTACCAGTCTTAACTAACACACACCTCCCTATCCTACCAGTCTGAACTAACACACACCTCCCTATCCTACCAGTCTGAACTAACACACACCTCCCTATCCTACCAGTCTCAACTAACACACACCTCCCTATCCTACCAGTCTTAACTAACACACACCTCCCTATCCTACCAGTCTCAACTAACACACCCCTCCCTATCCTACCAGTCTCAACACACACCTCCCTATCCTACCAGTCTCAACACACACCTCCCTATCCTACCAGTCTTAACACACACCTCCCTATCCTACCAGTCTCAACTAACACACACCTCCCTATCCTACCAGTCTCAACTAACACACCCCTCCCTATCCTACCAGTCTCAACTAACACACACCTCCCTATCCTACCAGTCTCAACTAACACACACCTCCCTATCCTACCAGTCTTAACTAACACACACCTCCCTATCCTACCAGTCTTAACTAACACACACCTCCCTATCCTACCAGTCTTAACACACACACACCTCCCTATCCTACCAGTCTTAACTAACACACACCTCCCTATCCTACCAGTCTCAACTAACACACACCTCCCTATCCTACCAGTCTCAACTAACACACCCCTCCCTATCCTACCAGTCTCAACTAACACACACCTCCCTATCCTACCAGTCTTAACTAACACACACCTCCCTATCCTACCAGTCTTAACTAACACACACCTCCCTATCCTACCAGTCTAACACACACCTCCCTATCCTACCAGTCTTAACTAACACACACCTCCCTATCCTACCAGTCTCAACTAACACACACCTCCCTATCCTACCAGTCTTAACACACACCTCCCTATCCTACCAGTCTTAACACACACCTCCCTATCCTACCAGTCTTAACACACACACACCTCCCTATCCTACCAGTCTTAACTAACACACACCTCCCTATCCTACCAGTCTCAACTAACACACACCTCCCTATCCTACCAGTCTTAACTAACACACACCTCCCTATCCTACCAGTCTTAACTAACACACACCTCCCTATCCTACCAGTCTTAACACACACCTCCCTATCCTACCAGTCTCAACTAACACACACCTCCCTATCCTACCAGTCTACACTAACACACACCTCCCTATCCTACCAGTCTTAACTAACACACACCTCCCTATCCTACCAGTCTACACTAACACACACCTCCCTATCCTACCAGTCCTCTCCTCTTTCAGCTGCCCTTTAAAAGTGCACGCCAAATGAGGTTTGCGTCTTAGCAACACTTCTGCTTTCGAGCGCGTTGGTCTCACGGTGTTTGTCGTCGCAGGTTATTGAAAGTCACCAGCGCAGCAGGCAGGGGTGGAGCTTATCTGTGTTTTAGTCTCAACGGTGTACACACACGCCACACGTGTCATTTTAACCTCCAGCGTTAAGAAATAGGAACATACAAACATGGGCTACCGCCAAAATCAAACGCACCAAAGATTAGAGCTTTCATTTCTTCTGTTAGATCTCCAGAGCCATGACATCAGAGAGAAGAGACAGTGTATTGCACCGCCTCCCCACCCCCCCCAACTTGGGGCGGCTGTAGCTCAGTTGGTAGAGCGGGTCGTTCAATGATCATAGGGTCAGTGGTTCGAATCCCAGCTCTGACCGTCCACATGTCGAAGTGTCCTTGAGCAAGACATCTACCCCCAAATTGCTCCCAATTTAGCACCTTGCATGGCAGCTGCCGCCATTGGTGTGTGAATGTGTGTGTGAATGGGTGAATGAGAGGCCATTGTAAAGCGCTTTGAGTGCCGCTAAGGTGGAAGAGCGCTATATAAGTGCAGTCCATTTACCATACCGACACTAACACACACCAACACACACCAACACACACTAACTCGCTCTGCTGCGTCTCTCCCTCGACGCCACTGTCCACCCACACACGTCCACAACAAACACGGACACACAACAAACACACATACATACTGCACAGTACACACACACACACACACACACACACACACCACCCAGTCTGCAAACATTGCAGGGCTGACTGAGTGGGAGGAAGAGTGTTTTGGGATCTGACGCAGCGGCCCCTGACCAACCGACCGACCGTAGGATGTAGCGAACGAGAATACAAGACGACCAGACAGCGCTACAAGGTCAAGGGTCAAGCTTTCAAACGCCACATGTGGCTTCTGTGTGATATTACCACAAAGCAGAATGCAAATATGTACAAAACAGATGGCACGGATAAGGTTTTGAGCACACACGCATGCACGCTCACACACACACACACACACACACACACACACACACACACACACACACACACACACACACACACACACAATATCCAGCCTGTTGACATAATGAGAATGCTGCTATGCTCTCACCCTGTTAGCATGCAGCCCTATGAAACCCACCCTCTCCAGGACACCTGGAACACCTTTAGTGCCACTCGATTGGCTACTCGGGGAACTCAATTAACCTGATTGGCTACTCGGGGAACTCAATTAACCTGATTGGCTACTCTGGGAGCTAAATTAACCTTTTTTCATACTGGAGACAGATAATGTATTTCTATGCATTATCTCTCTCTATTAGAAACACACACACACGTACCACTCCTTCTGTTTGCATTCCAGATGTAAACCACTGATCTCACGCATGCTCATGCTAGGTGTGTGTGTGTGTGTGTGTGTGTGTGTGTGTGTGTGTGTGCGTAGACAGGTAAAGCGCCCCACCCCACCACCATGCTGCTACCTAGTGACACACCCGCCTCACACATCCTGACAACACTGAGCCCAGAACAAAGTCCAACATGACGCCTTCACCCCACTCTGACGTCACCACCATGATCCATGTTGATCTCTTCTATAAAGGAATTCTATAAACGAGGCAAAGCTCTCCTCACTTCCGCTGGATGACTGCCATAAGAGAACTATACATATAACGGGTTTGTTGGACTTAAATATGACTGGTCTTTAGGCCAGTAAGTCAGTAGAGTTATTTTTAATTAAGTTAAATTACAGCTATTCAATGAAGGAGAAATAGCAAATACAATGTTACTGTAGCCTTCGTTAACTGCTTGACAGAGATGAAAATGACTTTACGGCGTGAGTCGGTCCTGTCTTTGTCACTTGTAGGTGTCGGGTTCGGCTCGCATCACTACACACACACACACACACACACACACACACACACACAC
>NC_140250.1:528782-531282 GCF_949987555.1 Borostomias antarcticus | reverse complement strand
AAGAGACCAATACGAAGGGTTCCCCCATAAAGAGACCAATACGAAGGGTTCCCCCATAAAGAGACCAATACGAAGGGTTCCCCTCATAAAGAGACCAATACGAAGGGTTCCCCCCATAAAGAGACCAATACGAAGGGTTCCCCCATAAAGAGACCAATACGAAGGGTTCCCCTCATAAAGAGCCCAATACGAAGGGTTCCCCCCATAAAGAGCCCAATACGAAGGGTTCCCTCATAAAGAGACCAATACGAAGGGTTCCCCCAAAAAGAGCCCAATACGAAGGGTTCCCCCAAAAAGAGCCCAATACGAAGGGTTCCCCCATAAAGAGACCAATACGAAGTGTGTGTGTGTGTGTGTGTGTGTGTGTGTGTGTGGTGTGATCTCACTGTGTGACAAATAAAGATGTTTGTTGTTTGGGAGAGAGAGGGGGAGAAGTGGGACAGAGACAGAGAGACAGAGAGAGAGAGAGACAGAGAGAGAGAGAGAGAGTCATTATGGGATGTAAACATGTCTCTCTCTCAACCTACTTTTCTCACAGTTTCCTGTTTTTATCTCTCTTTCACTCTCACACACTTTAGAAGACTCTCTCTCCCTCCCTCCCTCTCCCTCTCTCTTTTTCCCTCTCCCTCCCTCCCTCTCCCTCTCTCCCTCTCTCTCCCTCCCTCCCTCTCTCTCTCACTCACTCTCTCTCCCTCTCTTTCTCTCTCTCTCTCTCTCCCTCTCACTCTCCCTCTCTCTCTCTCACTCTCCAGAGAGGCAGTCAGTGTGTGTGTGTGTGTGTGTGTATCTGTGTGTGTATCTGTGTGTGTGTGTGTGTGTGTGTGTGTGTGGGAGAGGTGTCGATGCCAGAGAGAGAGAGAGAGAGAGAGAGAGAGAGAGAGAGAGACAGCAACAGAGAGTGGGAAGTCTCACCTCCAGGCCCCTCCCACCCGAGTGCCGCCACCTGTTCCCTCCCCCCCCAGAGATCTCTCTCCTCGTTGTTTGGTTCCCACCCCACTGCCCAGGGACCAGTCCCATTTCCCTCTGCACGCCGGGGGCGGGGTGCGCTTGATTTATACCTGTATGCACACACCGCCATGGGAAAATTGGGTTATGACAGAATATGATCCCCCCAAAAAAAACAGACACACTCCATCTCCTGATGAAACTCCGAGCGGGGAATCCCGGAGGACGCGGGTTGTTAGGGACAACGCCAGAGAGAGCGGCGCCTCGGTCGCCCCCGCGCACGTGAGGGTGTGTTTGAATACAGACGCGGGTGCACGCAAAACACGTGCACACCACCCTGCTCCTTCCGTACTCAAACCTGGCCTATGAAGGGGTGGGGGGGGGGGAGGGTCGTATCGGCAGCCTTCTCAGCGAGAGCCCTCCGCGCCCGCGGCTCGCGGCCGACCCCCCCCCTCACCCCTGCCCTTTACGCTCCCGCTGTTGCTACGGGAGACTGAGTCCGTGTTTGGGGTTCAGTCTTAATAGGCTGTTGTACGGTTGTGGTGACGACCGTTATTTTGCGACCCGTGATTAACAGTTGCTGAGTATGAAGACTAAACAAAAAACAGTGGTAGTAATTGCTGTCATTTGTGTGTGTGTGTGTGTGTGAGTGTGTGTGTGTGTGTGTGTGTGTGTGTGTGTGTGTGTGTGTGTGTGTGTGTGTGTGTGAGAGTGTGTGTGTGTGTGTGTGTGTGTGTGTGCGTTGATGACACGTAGCCAGACAACAGAGAAAGTCCACTTTGTTATTTCCCAATCATGCAAACAGCATAGATTAGCCAGCAGCTGATACACAAACCATGGTGTTCAACTATCGACCACCCCCCCTCCCTCCCTCCCTCCCTCCCTCCCTCCCCTCCCTCCCTCCCTCCCTCTCTTCTCTCAACCTCCCACTCTCCACCTCTACCTCCTTCTCCTTGGCAGGGTGCACACACACACACACACACACACACACACACACACAACACACAGTAAACACAGTCTGAGTCCCTCTCAAAGTCAACATGAGAGGGAAATTAAGCATGCTCTCTTGCAGAGTTATCTCAAGGTCAAAGCAACCATATTAACTCAATCTCTCTGCTCATAGACTGTGTGTGTGTGTGTGTGTGTGTGTGTGTGTGTGTGTGTGTGTGTGTGTGTGTGTGTGTGTGTGTGTGTGTGTGTGTGTGTGTGTGTGTGGGCGTGTGCTCTGATCTAGTCTAAGTCCAAAGCTCATTAAATCTTACATACAGTACAAATAATCAGAACTCTATGTAGTTGTAGTGGGTTGTGTTGAGTTGTAGTGGGCTGTGTTGTAGTTGTAGTGGGCTGTGTTGAGTTGTAGTGGGCTGTGTTGAGTTGTAGTGGGCTGTGTTGTAGTTGTAGTGGGCTGTGTTGTAGTATTAGTGGGCTGTGTTGAGTTGTAGTGGGTTGTGTTGAGTTGTAGTGGGCTGTGTTGAGTTGTAGTGAGCTGTGTTGTAGTTGTAGTGGGTTGTGTTGAGTTGTAGTGGGTTGTGTTGTAGTTATAGTGGGCTGTGTC
>NC_140250.1:521028-526028 GCF_949987555.1 Borostomias antarcticus | reverse complement strand
AGCAGGGAAATAACCAGTCTGTCAGAGACCATCACTCCATTAGTCGATTTTACAGGAGGTGGCAGCAGCCCAGATAGCAAGCGGATCTGGGCCATATATGGGCTGGAACTAAGCCACAAGTGCCAGATCTGGCCTGTATATGGCCCTGATCGGATTGCTGTCTGGGAGTGGCAAAGCTCATTTAGTTGATGAAAACATAACACTGCTAGAGTAGGTACTTTAGCATGCTAGGCTAGGCTAGGCTAGGATAGGCAATGACGAAGTATAGGGATTTGCTAGCACGCTAAAGATAGCATAGAGTATAATAGAGTATAACATAGCATCCACTGTGAGGATTAGCATGCTAGGCTAAGCTACACGGGGCTAGTTGATGAGAGAGTGGGTGAGTGTCGGCCCAGCTACCAGGCGAATGCTATCCTGAGGGATGTCATTAGCTTAGCTCCGTCTTGGTGGTCTTCCCCTGATTGGCTGGGAGCACAAAGAGAGAGAAACAAGCTCTCGTTGTGTTCCCTCCCACGTGTAATTCCATTGCCTATTTTGTCCTTTCTCTACTGTCTCTCTCTCTCTCTCTCTGTCAGGCTGCCTGAGGGAAAAGTATGGGCAGGCTACAATGATGACGCTCAGCCAAAATAATAAACTACTTTTTGCTTTTCAGTCACATATTTCTCTTTGAGTTGCATACAACTTTTTCAAAGGGACTGTGTGGACGAGTCTTGTGTGGCTCCCCAATCAGTGAGTCTCCAACCTCTGCTGGGTCTTGTAAAAGAACCAAAAGAAACACTGCTGTGCCAAGGACCAAAATATATTTCCTGAACCGGCCTTTTGCATCTTCGCATGAAAAGAAAGTCAGCCGTAAAGGTGTGCTAGCTTCTGTCTTGCCTTTCCATCAAAGAATAGTTTTTCTCCCTTTCTGGTGCCATCTGTTCGAAAATACCGCACTAACCCCCACAATCGGCTACTCTGTCTCAGCTGAGCAGTAGGTAAGAAGCACATTTCTAACCGCACATTTCTAACCGCCAACAAAAGACCTCCAACCGTTACAGACGGCCGCTCTCCATCAACTCTTGAGCAAGGCGTTGGTAGGGTGGGCTGTAGCTACCGCTAGCTCTGCTCCCTGAGAGTGATGAATCACGAGGTTCCTTGTGGAGTCTGTGATTGGCTATATAGACTTAATTAGAGTTTTTTACAGGGAAATGTCTCAGGTGTGTGAGAGCTGAAGGCGGAGGTACGGAGACAAGGCACGGCCGCGTTTTAACAGTAACGGATGAGGCGACTGCTCGTAGCAATGCGGTCATCGACGAGGAACAACGAGTCATCAGTCACTGCGTGCACTCGGTCAAACACAAACGTACTGTATACACCTCACTAAATATCACGCCTGTTTTGATCATGTGTAATCAAGGCCGCGGGAACAGGACAGGTACTGTATGTGTGTTTATTTGTATGTGTGTTGTTACTGGTCAGGGTATATGTGTAGAGTTTTGTCCCTTGTGTGTCTTTTGCGTTCCAGGTGCAGCAGATATTCCTTGATTGATGATTGGCTGCCGGCACCTGTGAGGAGTGGTGGGCGGGGCTATATAGGTGGCGATATTGCTAAGCCCAGTGTCTTTCTCCTACTCCAATGAGACTGACCACACATTCTTTTTTTTATTATGTTATCCCTTTGTTTTGTTAAGTACTTTATGTTTAATACACTATTTTTTAGCACCCAGTTCTGTGTTGTGTCGTTCCTTGTGTGGTAACAGTCGTAGCAGTGTGTACATGTGTGCGAGTGGTTGATACACATGAAGGCTGGAATAAACGAACAACAGCTCTCTCCAAAGTCTGATCTCCATTACTTAATGGTTCCCAGAACGGTGGAATGCGCGATCAAAGGAACACAGGGTTCTGTGGAGATAAATCTGTAGCTTCCAGAGTCAACGCGTTCCCTCATCATCACTAAAATGCTTTTGATCATTTACAATCACAGGAACGCATGCATTATTCCATGCCACACACACACACACTCACAAACACACACACATTCCAGCAGTCAACCAGAATATTAATAAAAGGCTGTGTCATTTCTGAGTCCCTTTTTATATCCTGTATGAATAATACTTAACGCTAACGTTAACCATTAATGTGACAAAAAGTCAGTCAAATAAATGTCAAATAATTGTGTGTCAATATACCCTTATCAAAGTGGTTGAATCTTTTTTGCGATGGTTCACTCATTCATAGTACTCACTCATTCATAGTACTCACTCATTCATAGTATTCACTCATTCATAGTCCTTTGTGGGGGGTTTCAACACAACTACACCTTCTAGAGCGGCTGTGTGTGTGTGGGGGGGGGGGGGGGGGGGCTCAGGAGGTAGAGCGGGTCGTCCAATGATCGTAGAGGTTGTTGGTTCGAACCCCAGCTACTCCTGTCCACATGTCGAACTGTCCTTGGGCAAGGCACTGAACCCCAAATTGCTCCCAATGAGCAGGCTAGCACCTTGGGGCTGCTTGGTGTGTGAATGGGGTTAATAAGCCACTGAAAAGCGCTTTGGATAGAAGCGCTATATAAGTGCAGTGCGTTTACCATTCAGAGCGAGTGAGATGGCAGAAATGAGAGCCTTTGGAAGCGGTGTGGCGGTACAGACAATACAGGAACCAGCCAGAGGGCTGAGGAGGGGAACAGTGGCAATTTCTCCTCAGAAACGGTTTGATGTTCTGCTCCCGGAGAATTTCAGAGGGGGGGAAGAGGGCTGAGGGGGGGGCTGGACTGGAGGCGGAGGGGAAAAGAAATAGGTGATATCAAGGGGCTGGAGCCAGACACATCAGAAAGTTTGCGCGAGAGAGAGAGAGAGAGAGAGAGAGAGAGAGAGTGTCAGAGAGCTAAAAAGCGGAGCAAAGTATGTCGATGTAGAGCGCCGACGCACTCGCCCCTGAGCGGCGGGCGCTTTGAAGTACTTCCACATCAAAGATGATTCCCATTTCTCTCTCTCTCTCTCCCTCCCTCTCTCTCCCTCTCCCTCTATCTCCAACCATTCTTCCTCACTCATTCACTACCTCTCTCTCCCCATCTCCATCTTGGGAAACATCCCCAGCTCCGCTTCTCTCTGGATTCGCATCGCTCTCCGTTCATTTCTCATTCTACAGATCCCTTCATCTCTCTCTCTCTCTCTCTAGTATCTCTCCATCCTGTCCTCCGGTCTCTATCATCATCACCCCTCCGTTCTTGTTCCCTGGTGAGTTCATGCGTGTGTGTGTGTGTGTGTGTGTGACGGGAGTACTAACAGGCCAGAATATTGAGCATGTTGTGTCTATAAGCGATGCTAGCCCAGGGCCATACCACATGGTTGATACCTCAGGGTATCTTGCCCATGTTTTGTATGGGGATCATGTATCGGGATGTGTGGACGGCCTTGCGATGGAATGAACAGACAGTCTGGATGAAAGCAGGCCGGTAAAAAACATTGCTCTCAACTGGTGCTTTGCTTTTAAAGATATTATGCTGAATTTTCTTTATTTTATTTTGTATTTCTTTAACTTTCATACCAGTGCCTTTGATAGAAGGCGGAGGGCGAGAAAGAGGAGGGGTTGGATGGAGAGGAAGATCTGACAGACGGCCGGAGGGGGAGGCGGCGCCCGCCATCTCTAGACCGCCCCTCTCGCCGTCGCCGTAGCGACCCCGGCGCGATCGTCTGTGAGCTGAATCTTTATTAAGTTGCTGGCGGACCGTGTCATCAGACTGGAGCCTGTAGACTGTCTGTCCGTCTGTAGACTGTCTGTCGCCGTCGAGACCAAGAAACAGATCTTTCTTTAACTCCCTTTCCCTCTCTCTCTCTCTCTCTCTCTCTCTCTCTCTCTCACAC
This sequence comes from Borostomias antarcticus, assembly GCF_949987555.1. Classification (NCBI taxonomy): domain Eukaryota; kingdom Metazoa; phylum Chordata; class Actinopteri; order Stomiiformes; family Stomiidae; genus Borostomias; species Borostomias antarcticus. Next base: position 522,183 of record NC_140250.1, on the reverse strand, counting down.
ACACACACACACACACACACTTTAATTTCATTTCAAACCTTTATTTATACTAGTGAAGCACTGTTTCCCTCGCTTACAGTGATGCGTTTACACAGAGACACAAATATCAACAAAACAAATGCAATCTACAATAATGATAGTTAAAAACACACACACACACACACACACACACACACACACACTGGTTGAAAGTGATATGGAGCTCAATCATCCAATCATGAAGAGGCCCATAACACACAACAAGCTGACGTTGAGTAGGTCAATATTTGTGAGCCCAGACCGTATGCATGGGAAGTGGATGCAGAGGTAGGAGTTAGTGCAGCTCAGCTCTTGTCGTTTTATAAAGCTGTGTGGGACGGCCCTTTCAACACCAGCTGCTACAGATGGTCGAGTCAGTGGGAGGGGGTGGAAGATGACAAGATTGTTGTCGTTTTTTCCGCTTTTCGTGTTTCTCTTTGTGACATGTGACACATCACAGCTGTCTATGGCCCTGTAAATACACACTCTCTCTCTCTCACACACACACACACACACACACACACACACACACACACACACACACACACACACACACACACACAGCTGATGATTTGCGGAGTCCCTGTCAGACAGAGGATGCATGTGTTTCGAATGCGCCAATATTGATGGTTTTGTCACCATATTAGTCACACTACACGGCTAAGCTGTTGAGATGTAACAGAAATATCATCGTCTGATGCGTTTGAATACAGCGCATCGGAATGACACCTGAGATTAATGCATTTGTACGATTTGTAATAAAATGAGTTATTGAAGGCAGGAATATTGATTATTCTGCCTAAAAGTCAGTGAAATATTGACACTAGACAGTCTTGTACACATTCACTTTTATGACTAACTAAACTTTAATGAGACCAACTTTAATTGCTTAATTAGCTTTAACGGGCCATGCTGTTAAATCCACGCACTCCCATTGGCCATGACCAATGCCTGCACTCTGGAAGTCGATTGGTCAGATCAAAACGGTCGCCCAGTGCGGACCAATGACATCGGACATGGGTTTTCTTTTTGGAATGTGAGGAAAAAAAAGGGTTATTTTCTTTTTCTCTGAATCCAGCTGTTTGTATCGAACACCCGGGATTCTCTGAGCCGTTGCTCCATTGACGGGCGAAGCAT
>NC_140250.1:506028-516028 GCF_949987555.1 Borostomias antarcticus | reverse complement strand
GCCCGACTGGTCCCCATACACACCCACTCATTCATTAAGTGTGTGTGTGTGTGTGTGTGTGTGTGTGCGAGTGTGTGTGTAGGCCTACTCCGTAAGTCTGTTGCTCTCTGTGATCCCCCCCCCCCCCCCCCCCCCCCAGGTCGAGGCGTCCTACTGGCCTCATCTTCGATGAGCAAGTCCATGCATTTATCTCGAGGATAGCATATGGACCCGCGGCTAGGCTACTACCACGACACACAGCGCACGTACGGTACACAGCGCACGTACGGTACACAGCGCACGTACGGTACACAGCGCACGTACGGTACACACCGGCCCCGTTGCCTGCTGCTGCTGCTGTTGTTGTTTGGGATCAGAACAGTCTTTGTCTCGGGAGTAGAAGGCTCTGGTTCGGCCCGCCCGGCCGGGTCATCACAGACTCACACCGTCTTAGATTAGCGTGGAGGGATTAGGGAGGCGACGTGGGCGTGTCCACACACACACCGTTACACACAAGCATGCCAATAAGTGCTGGGCACCACATAAGCACTCACACTCTGCTCTCTCTTTCTGTCTTTGATCTCTCCCTCCCTCTCTCTTTTACACACACACACACACACACACGCACACACACACACACACACACACACACACCATAAGCCTGTGTGCAGCATAGCCTAGGTAGATATTGACAAACCTGATTAATGCCATCCATAACCATCGTGCCTGCAGTGCATAGTCAACACGTCGTGCTGAGTTTGGCCCCCTGATAAAATACCACGCCGGTAAGCCCACACAGGTGCATACATGATTAATACGCTAGGGGATTGTGGGTAGAACCAGGGGATTGTGGGTAGAATGGAGGGATTGAGGAAATAAAGGTTAACCCCAGCGGGGAGCACAGCTCCATTCGCAGCTTCCCTCCGTGGGCTTTCCGGGGTCACGCAGGGTTCACCTGGGACCGGCGCCACACCGCCAACGCGCCGTTTAACGCCGTCCTCGAAGCACAGAGGGACTGAGAATCACAAGGCCACACACACTGTAGAGCACAGCAACATACATCCTGGAGAGTAGTAGCTAGTCGGAGAAGTGAGTGTGTGGAACGCACGCCACTTAGAGTGTGGATGGAAGATGTTATCAATACTTCCTCAGATTCGGATTGGCACACGACGACGCCGTACGCTCAAATATTTGATCCAGAAATCCAAACCATTGAGGATACACTCACTCATAGGCCTTATCTCACACCTCGAAGATTACAGTAACTTAAAGTCAGAGCTAATCCATACTGTGGCTCTTGTCCAGACAATACGAAAGGTTTTCTTCTACATAGCGGTCTGGAATTACCCACAGGTTAATGGATTTTGGGAAAAAGTGTCAAGCACCGTGTTGGAGCGTGGAGAGACGTCTCTTTCAGACACTCTGCTATTACTTAATTACTCAATGACACCTCCTAACCACAAACGATGCCTCTTGTTAACTGGTCTCACAGCTGCTGAAAAGATGGTAGTTTGCCAGAAACCACCCCACACACTGTCCAGAAACCACCCCACACACTGTCCAGAAACCACCCCACACACTGTCCAGAAACCACCCCACACACTGTCGGAGAGGGAAGGGCTTTATTCTTCTGATTTTTCTTCTTCTAACTGACACAGCTGGGGCTTTCTACCTCAAGATTAAATTATGCCAAAACACTAAAATAGGTTATCTTCTGGTCCGTGTTACTAGAACAAAATTGTGTATTATCATAATTATGTGGGGTTGATCTTTCTCAGCTATATTTTTATGTTTGCTTGTTTCTGTTTCCCTGTTCAGACATGGACAGTATATATTCTTTGGTAATTCATGAATAATTTATGTACTCTGGGCTTATTTCTGTTGATTTCATCATAGATGGTGGAGGAAATGTATATAATAATATTCCATAGCCTCGTGCCAGCGGCTGTTTGTCCGTGTAGCCTATCACAGGGCTCCTTGGGGATACATGGGAGGAGACATTGATGAGGTAATGGGAGGTTGATTCATGTTTGATGTTTTATGTGTAAATATGTTTTGGGTGTATGTCTGTGAATATGTAGGCCTACGTGTATTTTTTGTTTCTCTTCTTGTGGTTGTGTTGGAGGCGGGGTTAAATATGCTAATAAAGCACGTGTGTGCGTTTAATTGTCTTAAATTATGTGTTAAATGCAATCACTTTCATGTGGTCGTCTATGGGACTTGTAATGTTGTAGGCTAAATGTGTAACTCAGAATCGTCTAACTGAAATCATATTGTATTTGACCTGTGTCTCGGTATTCTAGAAAGACTATCTCCAATATCACGGACACACTGTAGCCGGTTTGCTGCCCTTTACGCGTTGGGATTCCGGCGGTTCAGCATTTCCCCAAGAACAGCACGGTAATCAATTACGTTTAGTACAAATTCGATGCACTTAAACTTCTACTGCGAATAACCAGGACTGCAGAACAGAAGTAGCCTACATTTATCGATAAGATAATTAATTCCCCTCTTCTCCTCCTCCTCTTCCCCTGTCTCCAGTGAAACGCTCGCATCCCCATGGATCCTCTCCAATCAGCACTATGTGAGACTGGCAATCTGAAGTAGAGAGTAGAGTGCTGCTGCTGCATCCTACAAGACTGAATCTGAAGTAGAGAGTAGAGAGTAGAGAGTAGAGAGTAGGGAGTAGAGAGTAGAGAGTAGAGAGTAGAGAGTAGAGTGTAGAGAGTAGAGAGTAGAGAGTAGAGAGTAGAGTAGAGTAGAGAGTAGAGTAGAGAGTAGAGAGTAGAGAGTAGAGAGTAGAGAGTAGAGTAGAGAGTAGAGAGTAGAGTAGAGAGTAGAGTAGAGAGTAGAGAGTAGAGAGGAGAGAGTAGAGAGTAGAGAGTAGAGAGTAGAGAGTAGAGAGTAGAGAGTAGAGTAGAGAGTAGAGAGTAGAGAGTAGAGTAGAGAGAGAGAGTAGAGAGGAGAGAGGAGAGAGGAGAGAGGAGAGAGTAGAGAGTAGAGAGGAGAGAGGAGAGAGGAGAGAGTAGAGAGGAGAGAGTAGAGAGGAGAGAGTAGAGAGTAGAGAGGAGAGAGTAGAGAGGAGAGAGTAGAGAGTAGAGAGTAGAGAGGAGAGAGGAGAGAGGAGAGAGTAGAGAGTAGAGAGTAGAGAGTAGAGTGCTGCTGCTGCATCCTAGCAGACTGACGGAGAGACGAGCGCGCCGCGTCACTCATCTCCAGACCTCATGACCGCGCGGGTCCGCTGCAATCTCCATTAGACCGACCGGATCAGCCAAGGACCGGGAGCCTGACGGGAGGAGCGAGAGAGAAGGAGAGAGAGAGAGAGAGAGACAGAGAGACAGAGAGAGAGAGAGAGAGAGAAGGAGAGAGAGAGAGAGAAGGAGAGAGAGACGGTAGGTATTTTGGAGTTCTCTGCCGCCAGCGCATCGCTTCCACCGGCCGCAGGATGATGCTCTCCGTTCCGTCCGTGTCCACGGGCTGACTCCCGGTTAGAGAAACTCTTAATGGGCGTTTTTACCGTCTCTGCTGGTTCCCACGGATCAACGGTTGGATATTTTCGAAATGAAACGAATGAACGTGAGCATCGAGAAGTGTTCCGTTACGCAGCATCACCCCTCCCGCAGGTCTCCTGGATGTGCTGCTTCCGTCATTTCATCTTTTAGGCTATTTACATGAGAAATAGCCAAGTGAAAGGATTTTACATTGAATAGGCTGTGGACTTCCCAACTTTTCCCTGGGTTTGTCGTCTGTTTTTGACGGTGTCCATCTTTGAAACAAAGATTTCAGGATAGATCAACTCCGGAGAAACAGCGACTTGAGATCTTCCCCTGGCCGAATAACAATCTCTCGGTTATTCACATCCACTCTCCTTCTGCAAGCATCGTCTGTCGGGTGGGATTGAGCCCGATGCTTGCTCTCTCTGTCTTGCTATTGTCTTGTCTTGTGTTAATAGCATGGCATGCAGAATTCGTAGCGGTGGGCAAAGGAAATTAATTAAAATTAAGCAACATAAAGACAATGCGTAAAATATGTATGCGACTGAATTACATTAGCCTACTCTATTTAGGGGTTCCTTTCCTCCGACTTGGCAGATACATCCTAACTTGATGTGTGTGTGTGTGTGTGTGTGTGTGTGTGTGTGTGTGTGTGTGTGTGTGTGCGTGTGTGTGCGTGTGTGTGTGTGTGCGTGTGTGTGTGTGTGTGTGTGCGCGTGTGTGTGTGTGTGTGTGTGTGTGTGTGCGCGTGTGTGTGTGCGTGTGTGTGTGTGTGTGTGTGTGTGTGTGTGTGTGTGAATGACAGTGAGAGTTTGCCTGCGCGCGCGCTTGCATGGTTGTGTGTCTTCGCGCGTCCTCGTGTCCGGTGTCCTACCTGCTCTAATGAGACCTGTCTCTGTCCGTCCGCAGACACGCTGGAAGTCTTCACCCATGTGGCCCTCGGGAGCGGGAAGCAGGCAGCCCTGCCCGCGGGAGTCTGCGCTCCGCAGGGCGGCCATCAGCGGCAACGTCCTCGCCCTGCCCCCGCACCACGTCCCCACCGGCCGGAGCGTCCGGGTCTTCATCTGCGCCAACCCCGACGGTAAGCCTTCACGTCTGGCACGGCGGACTCATGTGGCGAGGGCCCCTTGTGTGGAGCACAGAAAAAATGAATCTTTACCACAGGGAACCGCTTGACGCCTGGAAAGTGGTGCTTATATAGTTTCTCAGGGCCTTGTAACACCTTTTACGCACCCACGCCGAGACAGTAGCCTACCAACGCAGTAGGACAATAATTCAAGTATCAAATGCTGTTGAATTCAAATGAGTTCACTCTCATATACCACCGGTCACACCCTGATTCTGATGTGCCTAATGAGAAGGGTGCCTACGAGGTTCATTCAGGACGTGCGCGCGGGCCGCGCCAATACTGTGCTCGTGCAGCAGGAGTTCTCATAGCCTACCTGCCTTATTTTATTTTATTTATCACACAGCCTAGTTGTAAGATTTAGTTGCCTGTTGTGAAGATGTCTTGTTAATTGAATGAGATGTTTTAGTGGGACGTAGGCTAGCCATGGTGAAGGATGTGGACGCACTAACCCAGAACGCAGCGAAGGAAAAGCGACGGGAATAGACGACACTCCTTCTTCTTCCAAGAGCAGAAACTGTCTTTTAAATACGCCTTAGGGGGTTCAGAGTAAAAATAGACCTTAATGAAATTGAAGGGACTGAAGTAAACAAGAGCAGGGAAGTGGGGTAGCCTAGCCTGTAACGAATGGAGAGAGACAGAGCCGGGGAAAAGAGAGAGAAGAAAGGCTGGAAGTAATGGAGGTGAGGTGGGAAGCTCTGTCACAATTAGGGTGAAGTGGCAGCTCATCTAGTCTAATGAGTCGCCCAGGCTAATAGCTACTGTAGTGAAGTGCTGTGACCACCTGTGGCTAATTTGGTCAGTTGGGCGTATTCCACTTCACTCTCTGAGGAGACTACTTTTACACGGTTGGTGTAGAAACGGGCACCAGGCCTAGGCCTATACAGAGAGAGGAGGAATAGCCTACAGCTGTGTGCAGACAGGGAGAAAAACAGAGTGGAAGAAATAAATACCAGGATAGCTTTACTGTTACAGTTTAAAGGTCATGCGCATAACGATTGACCCCTCTGTTCCAGTAGGCCTGTTCACTCCTCACCTAGGGTGGATTGACCCCTCTGTTCCAGTAGGCCTATTCACTCCTCACCTAGGGTGGATTGACCCCTCTGTTCCAGTAGGCCTATTCACTCCTCACCTAGGGTGGATTGACCCCTCTGTTCCAGTAGGCCTGTTCCCTCCTCACCTAGGGTGGATTGACCCCTCTGTTCCAGTAGGCCTGTTCACTCCTCACCTAGGGTGGATTGACCCCTCTGTTCCAGTAGGCCTGTTCCCTCCTCACCTAGGGTGTCTGTGACCAACAGCACAAGTGACCAACAATATCCACTGTAGCACAATTGCTTTAATTTTATTTATTCTAGGAAGGTCAGTTGGTTCCTACAATACAGGTGCTGTTGCATGGCCACTAGAGGGCAGTAGGCTATTCATGTAGGCCACTACATTGATAAACTACTTTCCCAGTGATGGTCCATACTTTCAGACAGGTGGGGCATTTTATAATATAGGCTATAGCAAAATTCACTACAAAACATCTTACTATGTTCTCTAATGCTTACCCCAAAAAGCTTGTCAGAAAGAGACCAAGTCCTTGGTAAAAAAAAAAGAAAAACATAATAATAAATAAATAAATAGAAACATACATAAAGAGAGTGCTAATTGGACACTTGGAGAGAGATAGAGTGCGTCTTCAATATGTTCTACTCAGAGATAAGTACTGTATCATAGCGGTTTTACTGCATCGCTTTATTGCAGTCGGGGCGCCTGGAGGCTCTCAGTGTGATATATCCACTACAGACGGGCTTTTATGAGCAGGGGGGCTATAGCATCCGCCCAGCGACACTCTGACTCCACACTTCTTAATCAAAGCCCAAAGACCAGGACTGGGTATATTGCTGTGTGCATTGTCACCGACCGCGTTCTACAGTCAGCTGTCTCTAGTGCCTCGTGTTTCATTCAATTTGTCCTCCGAAGAGAAACAAACACGGTACCTTGCTAGTATCTCTGGCACAAAGCTGTTGTTATATGCCCTTCGGAAAGGCATCGACTATCATAATACACACTCTCACTGCTTACTCTATCAGGTAGATGTAATTTATCATGAGCGTAAAGCGTGGATCTAGATGGTATGTGGTCTTTTATGAGTTCTGATGCGTTGGCAAGCTGCTGAGAGCCAGATGAGTAATGTGAGCCCAGCCGTGGCCCCTCACGGAGACTAGGGATGGGTATCCTTCTACATTTTCTACATTTTTCCATACAATACTTTTTTCGATACCTTGCGTTCGATACCGATACCAAAACGATACCTTTTTCGATACCTAGACTAATTAAAGCACATTTTGTAATGCAATCACCTGAAAATGTTTTTACCATTATGGAAGTCTTTTTACAATACTTGTTCCCAATATAAATTCCAAATGTTATGTATTGTGTGGTGGCGCTGGAAAGGTAGCAGCTATACTAGGCCTACTTTAATATATAATATAATATAATACTAGACAGACGACAAAGGACACTGGAATGTCCTGGTTAACCAAAGCTGGCTCGGACCACAACACGAGGGCGTTTGGCAGCAGGGCAACCTAAGACATGAAATCAACGTTTCATTAATATTATGTTTAGCTACTGCATTGCCGCAATATTAAGTGGCCATGCATAAAATGTTAGCTAGCTAGCAAGCAAACTAAAGCTTGCGCGGGAGCATGGGTCTCTCTTGTCGAAAATTAATGTTGTGGACGATTAGATGCTTCCTTAAGTTAGAGGTATTTCCTGTCTTGGTACAAATGACCTTGTCGCACAAATTGAAAAAATTGAATTTTTGCGAATCCTGGCCCTGCGCCGCCGAGTTCGGCGATTCACGCCGCCAGTGCCGCACAGTTCACGTGAATTGTATTGACTTTCTATGTAAACTCGCCGCGCCGCAGGAAAAATTTGCGCCCGGTGTGAACACAGCATTAGACCACCGCTTCGCCATTTTTCACGTCTGAACAAGTGCGGACTGCGGCGCGAGCGGACACATATAATTTGTTTTCCTACCTCAGCCAGTCAGTGGCCACGTTAGATTTTAGAACAGGTAGGATTGGAAGGATAGGAAGATGAGAGAGATACAAATTAAATAAATAAATACAATAAAATTTTTGTTTAATACATTTTTCAAAAATATCGAAAACAGGGATCGAATGTTTTAAGATCTTTCGATACCTCGATACCTAGCAGTGTTTCGAGAGAGAGAAAGTATGCGTGTGTGTGTGTGTATGTGTGTGTGGTGGATGTGTGTGTGTGTGTGGGTGTGGTGTGTGTGCGGGGGGAAGTTGAGTGTGTGTTTGCTATGTGTGTTATCCACCATGCTTCCTCTCCCTGATCAATTAAAAATACACTATTATCTCCTCTTGTCAGTTCCCAGACAGCAGCTGCATGCCTCAGAAAAGGCAATGGCAATTAATCTTCCGCTTCATCTATGCTAATTTATTAGACTTGGCGTGTGTGTGTGTCTATGACAGAGAGAGAATGAGAGAGAGAGAGAGAGAGAGAGAGAGAGAGAGATGTGTGAGTGTGTGTCTGTGAGTTCACAGGCAGGCATTAGAGTGTGTCTGCGTGCGTGTGTGTGTTTGTGTGTGTGTGTGTGTGTGTGTGTGCGTGCGTGCGTGCGTGTGTGTGTGTGTGTGGGAGGTAGAGCCGCCGTCTGTCCCCGGTTCGATCCCAGCGCACAGCGGTGTGTTGAAGTATCCTTGAGCGAGACCCCGAGCCCCAGACGGTTGTGCTTGGTGCCACCTGTCGCCTCACAGCAACAAGGTCCTGGGTTCAATTCCCTCACAGGCTCCGCCAATAAACAACCTTCAAGGTCCAGTAGTAATACTACTACTAATAATAATAATATTAATAATAATAATGACAAAAGCAACAATATTAAATAATAATAACAAAAGCAACAATATATAAAAAAATAATATATATATAATTATTATGATTATTATTATTATTACTATGTGTGTGCGGGTGGTCCTTTGAGAATATCTGTGATATATAACTCCATTATGTCCATAGCTCAAAGCTCTTTTTGATCCTCTCTCTTCTCTGAGTATCTCTCAGTTTGCTTCGCTGCTCTCCCCCCTGCTCTCTCCCCCCTGCTCTCTCCCCCCTGCTCTCTCCCCCCTGCTCTCTCCCCCCTGCTCTCCCCCCTGCTCTCTCCCCGCTGCTCTCCCCCCTGCTCTCCCTCTCCCCCTCTCCCCCAGACCTCTCATATCATCCTCAATCACGTCAGACCTTTAACAGTGAAATCTGTAAAGCCCTGAAGAGTCCTGCTTTTACGGCGTGACCTGTCTTCCAAACTCAATCTGCTGGAATAGAGGATGGATGGAGGAAGGAGGAGACGGGGAGGAGCAGAGGGGAGGAGGGGAGGAGGAGGAGAAGGGGAGGAGGAGTGGAGGGGAGGGGAGGGGAGGAGGAGGAGACAGGGAGAGAGAGAGGGGGGGGAGAGAGAGAGAGAGGGGGGGGGGGGAGAGAGAGGGGGGAGGGAGAGACGGAGAGAGAGAGGGAAGGGAGAGAGAGAGAAAGAGGGGGAGAGAAAGACAAAGAGGGAGAGAGAGGGGGGGGGAGAGAGTGAGAGACGGAGAGAGAGGGGGGAGAGAGAGACAGAGAAAGAGAGAGGGAGAGAAACGGGAAGAGAGAGTGAGAAAGAGGGGGAGAGAGAGACAAAGGGGGGGAGTGGGAGAGACGGAGAGAGAGAGTGTCGGTGGAGCCTAGCCACCCAGCCCCGCCTCCTTTACCCTCGCCTCCCTCCGGGATGAAGAGAAGAAGAGAGGGGAGGAGAGAGGGGAGGACTAGCGCTGACTGAATTTGGCAGGCGCTTCGCGCGCCACCCACTCCTCTCCCCTGGAGAGGCGGACCAGCGAGGTCGGCCATGCGCCTCCGGGCCGACGAGTCCAACCATGGCTCTGGACACCTCTGATAACCTCATCTACTAGCCTGGTAGGACCATCCTGATCTGGGACAGAGAGAGAAGGGGATGGTGGTACCAGGCTAGGAGAGAGGAGGACAGAGAGAGAAGGGGATGGTGGTACCAGGCTAGGAGAGAGAGGGACAGAGAGAGAAGGGGATGGTGGTACCAGGCTAGGAGAGAGGGGGACAGAGAGAGAAGGGGATGGTGGTACCAGGCTAGGAGAGAGGGGGACAGAGAGAGAAGGGGATGGTGGTACCAGGCTAGGAGAGAGGAGGACAGAGAGAGAAGGGGATGGTCGTACCAGGCTAGGAGAGAGGGGGACAGAGAGAGAAGGGGATGGTGGTACCAGGCTAGGAGAGAGGGGGACAGAGAGAGAAGGGGATGGTGGTACCAGGCTAGGAGAGAGGGGGACAGAGAGAGAAGGGGATGGTGGTACCAGGCTAGGAGAGAGGAGGACAGAGAGAGAAGGGG
>NC_140250.1:491028-503528 GCF_949987555.1 Borostomias antarcticus | reverse complement strand
CCTCCTGATCCTCCATGTATCTGGATGCCAGCTCGCCGGTACTTTCCGCCCCTGCGTCTTTCTTGAGTACGTCCCCGTACGTTAGCGTGGAACACCCTCGTGATCCCTGCCCGTGTGGCGGCTCCCACAGCACCAGTCTGCTGCCTGAGGGCTCCTGGTGTCTCTGGCCAGTGACCAGACAGCCTCATCCTCAGCCTGGGTCACCCCACAGACAGACGCTTGTGGGTAACACGCTCGCTCTTGTCGATGTTAAGTACTGAACACAGCATCCTGGTGTAGCACCCATCCAGGGATGTCTGCAGGGTGGGCTTCAGGGTAGGGCTGGGTTTTAAAAATCGATTCATCGATTCTTGAATTCATGAATCCCAAAATCGATCTTTTATTTAATTAATGAATGAATAAATTAAGGAATGAATAGTTCATTCATTCATTCATTCATTCAATGATTGATTGATTCATTCATTTTTGGAAATCAGTATCGATACCCAGCCCTAGTATTGATGTGTTGCATAACTTGGCAGTCATGTAATTAAGGTTACAGCTAAAAAAACAGGTTTTAGTAACACTAACCGAATCGATATTGAATGGAATCAAATTGAATCGTGTTAATCGATTCTGAACCTTGTGAATCGGAATCGAATCGATTCTTGAAATTCAACTCGATACCCAGCCCTACTTCCGGGTCCGGCTCTCACAGCCGTGTAGGAGAACGGACCCCACCGTCGCAGAAACGAAAAGAAGCTGAGCTCGATTTGTCAGGGGAGGTCGGAGTTCCATGTGAGCGCCTTCCTCACTTTAAGGTTCTGTACCGACGAGGCGACCCTTCAGCCCCCGTATCAGAGGTCATGGACTACTTCCTCTGCATTGGTCTCTGGTTCCATCTCAGAATGTCCTCATCCAGAGTTGATAGAGCTGTATGTTTCATTGCTCTTGGGGACTAAGGGGACATCTGCGGTGTATGAGGTCTGCTGACTCCTTCAGCTGCTCGCTGCCGCTGGCGTGTTCCCCTGGCTTTTGGTGTTGAATCCCTCCATATGTTTGAGAGGGGCTGAGAGAGGACAGGAGGGAGGGGAGGGGATTAGGAGACAGAGGGAGCAAGGCGAGAGAGAGGGAGAGATGGATGGAAGGAAGTGAGGAGGGAGAGATGGATGGAGGGAAGCAGGGAGAGAGAGAGAGAGGACATGCGTCCCCTCGCTCTGGCCCGTCTGTCACACGCGTTCAGGCGCCCTCGTCTCCTCGCTCTGGCCCGTCTGTCACACGCGTTCAGGCGCCCTCGTCTTCTCGCGCTGGCCCGTCTGTCACACGCGTTCAGGCGCCCTCGTCTCTGGGCCCCGCGAGACGTCAACATGCCACGGCTCATCATAGTCCCAGGAACGGAGCAGTGGACGTTCTGTTCTGCTATCAGCCCAACGCAGAGTACTCCCGGTACAGACTCAGAGTACTCCTGGTACAGACTCAGAGTACTCCCGGTACAGACTCAGAGTACTCCCGGTACAGACTCAGAGTACTCCTGGTACAGACTCAGAGTACCCCCGGTACAGACTCAGAGTACGCCTGGTACAGACTCAGAGTACTCCCGGTACAGACTCAGAGTACTCCCGGTACAGACTCAGAGTACTCCCGGTACAGACGCAGAGTACTCCCGGTACAGACTCAGAGTACTCCTGGTACAGACTCAGAGTACTCCCGGTACAGACTCAGAGTACTCCCGGTACAGACTCAGAGTACTCCTGGTACAGACTCAGAGTACCCCCGGTACAGACTCAGAGTACGCCTGGTACAGACTCAGAGTACTCCCGGTACAGACTCAGAGTACTCCTGGTACAGACTCAGAGTACTCCCGGTACAGACTCAGAGTACTCCCGGTACCGACTCAGAGTACTCCCGGTACAGACTCAGAGTACTCCCGGTACAGACTCAGAGTACTCCCGGTACAGACTCAGAGTACTCCCGGTACCGACTCAGAGTACTCCCGGTACCGACTCAGAGTACTCCTGGTACAGACTCAGAGTAGCCTGGTACAGACTCAGAGTACTCCTGGTACAGACTCAGAGTACCCCCGGTACAGACTCAGAGTACTCCTGGTACAGACTCAGAGTAGCCCGGTACAGACTCAGAGTACTCCTGGTACAGACTCAGAGTACTCCCGGTACAGACTCAGAGTACGCCTGGTACAGACTCAGAGTACTCTGGTACAGACTCAGAGTACTCCCGGTACCGACTCAGAGTACTCCCGGTACCGACTCAGAGTACTCCTGGTACAGACTCAGAGTAGCCTGGTACAGACTCAGAGTACTCCTGGTACAGACTCAGAGTACCCCCGGTACAGACTCAGAGTACTCCTGGTACAGACTCAGAGTAGCCCGGTACAGACTCAGAGTACTCCTGGTACAGACTCAGAGTACTCCCGGTACAGACTCAGAGTACGCCTGGTACAGACTCAGAGTACTCTGGTACAGACTCAGAGTACTCCCGGTACCGACTCAGAGTACTCCGGTACAGACTCAGAGTACTCCCGGTACAGACTCAGAGTAGCCTGGTACAGACTCAGAGTACTCCTGGTACAGACTCAGAGCACTCCCGGTACCGACTCAGAGTACTCCCGGTACAGACTCAGAGTACTCCCGGTACAGACTCAGAGTACGCCCGGTACCGACTCGCTCGCCCCAGAGCAGAGAGAGACAGAGAGAGAAGGGTGCTGAGAAAGGGCTTTCGGTTTTAGGGGGGAAAAAAAGACACCTATGTCATGTCAAGTATAGTTTTGATATTTTCATCGGTGTGACTTGCGAAGCATATTTTCATCGGTGTGACTTGCGAAGCACGAGGGACAGACGGTTCCTATTTCCATTGAATGACGAAAGGGATAGGTGTTTTTAATGTGTTAAAGGGATAGGTGGTTTTAAATGTGTTGAGAGAAAAACACAGCGTGCCCGGGGGCTGCTCACATGGGCTCCATGCTGCTCTGAGGTCGAGAGACTTCTACGGCCTGATTAGAAATGTGATTTTTTTTTTACTTTTTTGTTCCCTGTCTGCAGAAAGGGGAGGGGGGAGGGGGGGCATATTTATATGTGTGTGAGGGCAAGAGATGTGCACATCGTCAGATGGTCTGTTCTGTTGGGCATGATCTGTTTTTAGCCGATCCACTATCTCTCATCCAGGGGGAGAGAGAGAGAGAGAGAGAGAGAGAGAGAGAGAGAGAGAGAGAGAGAGAGAGAGAGAGAGAGAGAGGAAGAGAGAGAGAGGGATGTGTCTTGTCCTATCAGATCATTGTAACCCTGGGGGAGGGGGGGGGGGGGGGGGGGCAGGGAAAGACAGAGAAAGAAGGAGGGAGGGACTGAAGTGAGACAGAGCGATTACCCAGAAGCCCTCGGTCTGACACCCTGGTGACAGTCCAGTATTGCCACCTCCAAGCCGGAGAACATCATGTTCACAGTCCTGTTTACATACAAATATGGATCAAACACAGCAGCTGCCGTAGCGTACACAGTGACTGTGTTATTAAATACGCCAGTATGATAATACTAATAATATCAGCTTTACATGTGAAAACAGATGTGTCTCTTTACTGTGCGTTCCCCCACTAACCACCCTCTCCTCTCCTCTCCTCTCCTCTCCTCTCCTCTCCTCTCCTCTCCTCTCCTCTCCTCTCCTCTCCTCTCCTCTCCTCTCCTCTCCTCTCCTCTCCTCTCCTCTCCTCTCCTCCTCCCCTCTCCTCTCCTCTCCTCTCCCCTCCTCCTCTCCTCTCCTCTCCCCTCCTCCTCTCCTCTCCTCTCCTCTCCTCTCCTCTCCTCTCCTCTCCTCTCCTCTCCTCTCCTCTCCTCTCCTCTCCTCTCCTCTCCTCTCCTCTCCTCTCCCCTCCTCCTCTCCTCTCCTCTCCTCTCCTCTCCTCTCCTCTCTCGTTCTCAGACACGGAAGCAGAGAGGAACGCCCTGAAGGAGCATGTCTACCCCAAGCTCAGGGACTTCTGCAGAGAGAACTATGGGATTGAGTTCCAGGTAACCCCAAACGTCCGCTCCTGTTCCAGGTAACCCCAAACGTCCGCTCCTGCTCCTCTGTCTTTGTTTCCCATCGTGTGGATCGATCGATGCGGAGGAAGCAGGAAGGCGCTCCCCAAGACGGACTAGTCCATCTGCTTGAGCCTTTTATTCCCTCGTAGACATTTTCTGCGGCGTTATAAAAGTTTGTTTTGATGCATAGCTACATCGACCTCAGCTCCTCCAATGGATCTCATATCTCTGCCTTGATCTCTGAGCTAGAAAGGAAAAAAAAAAGAAGCAAAATTCGGCCTCAGGAGCGAGATGCGAGCTGAGGCACCTTGTTTTAAGCGGAGGCCCGTCCCTTTAAGCGGAGGCCCGTCCCTTTAAGTGGAGGCCCGTCCCTTTAAGCGGAGGCCCGTCCCTTTAAGCGGAGGCCCGTCCCTTTAAGCGGAGGCCCGTCCCTTTAAGCGGAGGCCCGTCCCTTTAAGTGGACAGAAGGCCAGAGCAGATAAGACGGCTCAGGAGAGGCTGGAGAACACATCCCTCTGATAAGATGCTACGCCCCCGCGTCTCTCCCTCTCTCTCTCCGGTGGGCTCCCCCGTGAACGCGTTAGTGGTTTGATCCCCTCTCTCTCTCCGGTGGGCTCCCCCGTGAACGCGTTAGTGGTTTGATCCCCTCTCTCTCTCCGGTGGGCTCCCCCGTGAACGCGTTAGTGGTTTGATCCCCTCTCTCTCTCTCTGGTGGGCTCCCCCGTGAACGCGTTAGTGGTTTGATCCTCGTCTCCCCCTCTCTCTCTCTCCGGTGGGCTCCCCCGTGAACGCGTTAGTGGTTTGATCCTCGTCTCCCCCTCTCTCTCTCTCCGGTGGGCTCCCCCGTGAACGCGTTAGTGGTTTGATCCTCGTCTCCCCCTCTCTCTCTCTCCGGTGGGCTCCCCCGTGAACGCGTTAGTGGTTTGATCCCCTCTCTCTCTCTGGTGGGCTCCCCCATGAACGCGTTAGTGGTTTGATCCCCTCTCTCTCTCTGGTGGGCTCCCCCGTGAACGCGTTAGTGGTTTGATCCCCTCTCTCTCTCTGGTGGGCTCCCCCGTGAACGCGTTAGTGGTTTGATCCTCTCTCTCTCTCTGGTGGGCTCCCCCGTGAACGCGTTAGTGGTTTGATCCTCTCTCTCTCTCTGGTGGGCTCCCCCGTGAACGCGTTAGTGGTTTGATCCTCTCTCTCTCTCTGGTGGGCTCCCCCGTGAACGCGTTAGTGGTTTGATCCTCGCATCATTTACATTGAAATGAGACCAGCGATGCCGTGAAGACGGATGATTATCAGCAATTTGCTGTTCAAACACATCCTGGACGCCCCCCTCCCCCCCCGAGTCCTCTGGGAGGTCTTCCTGGAGATCCTGTCCGTGGAAGGAGCGGGAGAGCGTTTGATATCAGGCGTGTAGCGCTTCCGGATTGTTCCCTGAGCCCTTTTAAACAGCAGGGAAGGAGGAAATGGGTGGTTTCATGCTAATTACCTGCTGGCATTATAAGGGCTCAGTGATAAACAGCTCTTACCATGAGTGTACTCAATACCTGAGCAGCTCTTAGTGACGGCACTTCGTCATGAATAAGCAATCGAGCTCGGCTGTGCAAAAAAAAACAATATATTTTTTTTTATTTTCTTCCTTTTTTTAGTAAGCACAAGGAAAATATTCAGAACACAACAGGGAATAGATATAAATATACAAAATGAAGGATAGAATTCAATCACCGATACATTATTCATGCCTTAAATGGATTTAAAATGTCCTCGTATTTCCTGCTCCCTCAGTATCATCTCCAGGGAACGGGGGATGGAGTTTAGTATTTTCAGATTTGTTTTTTTACGTTTTCAGTAACTTATCTAGAGTATTGCAATGAATCACAATAGGTATCGTATCACAATGATTCATCATCCATCCATCCATCTTCATCCGCTTATCCGGGGTGGGGTCGCGGAGGCAGCAGCTCAGCAGGGGGCCCCAGACATCCCTTTCCCTGGCAGCATCAACCAGCTCTGCCTGGGGGATCTCTAGCCGCTCACAGGCCAGTGCGGAGATGTAGTCCCGCCACCTGGTCCTGGGAATCAGGATACGTATGGTATTGTGAGGTCCTTGCCAATCCCCAGCCCTAATAAGCAACACCTCCCCCTACACCATCGCTCTGTAGAGGTCTGGTTTGCTTCGTGGCTAAGCTGCTCTGATCTTGAACACGCATGCATGCACAAACACATTCAGAGCAGTAGCATAATGTCCTGCACTTCCCCTCCACACCAGAGGTGGCGCTAGCCAGTCTCCCATCAGCGACCGGCAGTAAAACACAGTAAACCCGATCACCGACGGCCCGCGTGCCTGGCTAGTGAGTCGTGCCGTCGCCGTGGTTTCTGCCGCCAGAGTCGACCCCTGTGGGAGTGGGATGACTCACCCCCCCTCTTCCTCCGCCCCTCACCCGAAACGGGCCAATCGGAGCCAGCGCACGGCGTGCTGGGACTGTGTAGAGGGACGCTAGGCGATGTACCGTAGAAACCGCTCGGTGTGTGTCGTGCCAGGTCATGCAAAGGCTTCTGGGAGATCTGGGTGACGCTAACAACTGTCAACAAGTGATCAGCCGCACGCGGAAGCTCGGATACGCACATACGTGAACACATGCACGTTGGGTATGAACACACACACACACACACACACACAGACACACACACACACACACAGCTTAGTAGTTGATTTGACGTAGCAAATGGCGATTCGCTTCAGCCCGTCGTCCGTCGACTTGTGTTTCCATCCGGAACGCTCTCCCGCTAACAGGATGGAGGATGAGCCGGGGGCCGTAGCCTCATTCAGTCACACACACACACACACACACACACACACACACACACACACACGGCAGAGAGGGGATCAGCATGGGAGGGCATACAAGAACACACACACGCATGCATGCATGCACACGCACACACGTACACACACGCACACACATGCGCACACACATGCACGCACACACGCACGCACACATATTGTACACACGCACGCACACACACACACACACACACACAGGCCTGTAGTACTGTACACTCACAAAGAAATACACACCTTCAGCAGTGGGTGTACTAGGAGAGGGTGGAGGACAGGTAAGCTCTGTGGATGGGTTTCACAAGATCAGACCTGCGTGTGTGTGTGTGTGTGTGTGTGTGTGTGTGTGTGTGTGTGTGTGTGTGTGTGTGTGTGTGTGTGCGTGTGTGTGTGTGAGATAGAGAGGGGACACAAATGAGTGGCAGCACAGGCAGAGAGTGTGTCACGCACCATTTGAATCTATTGATTGCATATTGATTAGAGGAAAGTGCAGCTCATTGCTCACCCCATCATATAGAGGGACTGGTTCAGTGTTCTTCAGCAGAGACACAGCGCTAGAATGTCACGTTGAAATGCCATCTGAAAGGCTTTTACACTCAGCCCTTTGCTATTTCAATGTTATTGTTTGTCTCTTTCTAATACTAAATAGCTTCCATAAATCATGCAAAAATAACTTTGCGAAAATGTTTATGTCAGGTGATTCCACTGTAGACATTTGTTTAGATGATGGGAACGGCTGCTTAGTTATGGCTGCCACAACAAGATCATATTAGAACCCCCCCCCACACACACACACACATGCACACACACACACACACACACACATCCTGTCACTAATGTTGAATTAAAGGCTGTTCCCCTGTCATCGCTGCTTGACTGCGTTTTCCGCTCGGCTCTCAAAACGTCTCCTCCGCATCTCAGGATGCCATCGCCGTGACAATAGCGCGGGGGGGGGATTTTTTATAAATCACAAAACATAATTTCTGCCTTTTATTATTCCTGCATTTTTGAAGTGGAAAAAATGCGCCTGTCACTTTAGCACCGTTAGAAACTCTGCGATTCAGAATATTAACCCCCACGAGGATGCGCGCCACAACAACACAACAGTCTCTCAGCGCTTTGGATGAAAACAACATGTCAATGATGCATATTTTACCTCAGGACTGTCAAGGGTTTAGGGTTGATGAATATGTTATTTTGTTTGTTCTCCCAAGTTCTAGGAGGTTCTTAGAATTGGTAAACACACTGGGATCAAACTGTTTCGACGGAAAGTTTTGGCTTATCTCATTATCGTGGCCTAGTTTAGAAACCACTTTTCAAAGCTGCGAGGCAACCAATTCTTCTTCTTCTTCTTCTTCTTCTTCTTCTGCCATGGGAGTCTATGGCAGCCCATAGAAGCATATGCTAATGAGTTGTGCATTGTGGCAGACTCAGTCATGACAGCGCCATGACTCTTGTCATCAAGTCAGCATCTCAAACACTCCAGTGCCACCAATGTGTCACAGCTGGTGTCTCCAATGTGTCTCCTCCTAGGACTTGTCACCAATCTGCACAAAACTCGGTAGGCAACTAGGCAACTAGAACAATTAGAGTTCACCCGTTACAGCCAATCAAAATCGGCGGCGAAGCTGCCAAACAGGAAGTGTTTTCGTGTCTCAGCAACATTTGGAGGTATCAAAACCACAAGTTGAAGATAATAAATCAAGTTAAATACAGTGTAAAAATGACACGCCTGCCCTGATAGTTGAGTATCTGAGGAAGATGCAGACCTACGGTCACAGGGTGTGATCAAAGTGGGTGACCTCGCCCCTGTGACCTCACGCTGAGCCCCTGGACCGCCGACGTACCTCAGACTGCATCTGTTGGCTTTAACCCCCGTCTGTCATTCGATACGGCAGTGCGAGATCACAGAGTAATCAAGGTAGGAGACTTGTGAGGCCTCGAGCCGAGCGCCTACGTGACGTCCTTTGATCAAATAAAATAATAAAATAAATACTTTTTAGCTTTCTTTTTAAATTATTCAGCGAGCTGGCTTCCCTGATATCTATAGGTATTGTGTTCCACAGCTTTGGGCCATAATTGAGAGAGGCTGCACTTCTGATCTTCTTCTGACTGTTGCTGGGAACTTCTAGTAAACCAGCAGTGGATGATCCCAGTGTTTTTGAAGGCTCACACGGTAGTTGACAAGGCAGTTAACAACATAGCTTAGTCCTCGCCCGTTAAAGGCTTTGTATATAAGGCATTGAACTTCTGCTTCCGACAAAAGAGAAGCAATTGATGTGAAATAAGTTCCCCCGTGTTCTCTATTCTCCATTCTTTCGCTCTTTCTCTCACTCCGTCTCTCTTATCTTTTCTGTTATTGTTAGTCCTTGATCCTCTCCTTTCCCTCCTCCTCCCTCCATCCATTCATCCCTCGCTCCGTGGCATGGGCCCAGCATCTCCAGTCCCCGCCCTCGTCTCCGGTTAGTACTTCCGGGGTCAGACGGTTGACCCCCCGTCTTGGTCCACCTCAAGCTCAGAGATGACAACAGCTGGAATGGCTCCCAACACACGGCCACACCAATACACTATACATTTATTTAGGCTACTACCTTGAAATCTGCAATGGTTCGGCTTGTCATTCAATTACAGTCACTACATGCCGCTGTGTGAGCCAGCTCAGAATCCGCTCTCTCCTCATTTTTGAGCAGGCAGCCCCCCCCTCATTAAACAGAGCAAGGCCGCGTCCTCATTAGGACCCCGCTTGCCTCATTGCCGCTGAGCCCAAATGTCAGACTCCCAGCCCTAATTGGCAGTTATGTGTCAGTGTTTTGCTGACAGACAGTAGCGCCTGCAGAGATATTTGAAGTGTAAATCGGGATTTTTCCGGAGGGCTGCATCTTGCCCTTCGGGTGTGTGTGTGTGTGTGGGGGGGGGGGTGTTAGCCGCGTTTCGTAGTAAAAGAGTAATTTATTTCATGTTATTCTGCTCTCATAATGACTTTGATGTTTGGAAAAACCCAGTCAGTAGAGCAGTAGACTGTCAGGGTTGTGGCATGTAAATGGAAAGTGGATCATGTACATAATGACAAATAAACTACTTTATTTTTTATTTATATTACACACCTCACTATTGTTCACTGGTTAGGTAGGCAGGCAGGCAGGGTAGGTAAGTATGAAGTATGTAGGTAGGTAATGTAGGTAGGTGGGTAGGTAGGTGTAGGTAGGCAGGCAGGCAGGCAGGGTAGGTAAGTAAGTATGTAGGTAGGTAATGTAGGTAGGTAGGTGGGTAATGTAGGTAGGTAGGTGGGTAATGTAGGTAGGTAGGTAGGTAGGTAGGTAGGTAGGTAAGTAAGTATGTAGGTAGGTAATGTAGGTAGGTAGGTGGGTACTGTAGGTTGGTAGGTAGGTAAGTATTGCTATTTTGCCTTCAAGGGATTTTGTGAAAGGTTGTTATTTTTCTCTTCACGGCCGTTGTTCCCAGGCGGACCGGACCTGATCCGGACCTGATCCTGACGGGTAACGGTTCTACCGTTAAATATATTAAAGAGGCCTCCCCTGCACTTGACCAGCCCAGGGCCAGCCTGGTCCAAGGACAACAGAAAGCTGCTTAGCAGAAGCTGATTCTGCTCTTATATAAGAAAACCCCCTCTTATATAACCAAACCCCTCTTTGGGATGTAGGGCTGGAGAGAGAGAGAGAGAGAGGAGAAAATCAAGAATGATAGAAAAAGGAGCGCATAGGAGAGAGGAGGGAGAGAGAGGAGAGCACAGCACTCTCTCTCTCTCTCTCTCTCTCTCTCTCATTCTCAGACCCCCCAAATCCAGTGCTATAGGGAACCGTTTCATTTGAATAACACCTCCCTCCCCTAATCCTTCGTTCCACATGCAAATCCCTCCACAACCTCTCCCAACCCCCTATCAAGCTATCCCCTCCCTCCTCCTCATCTCTCCATCCCTCCACCCCTCCTTCATCTCTATCTCTCCATACCCCCACCCCTCCTCCATCTCATCTCTATCTCTCCATCCCCCCACCCCTCCTCCATCTCATCTCTATCTCTCCATCCCTCCACCCCTCCTCCTCATCTCATCTATATCTCTCCATCCCCCCACCCCTCCTCCATCTCATCTCTATCTCTCCATCCCTCCACCCCTCCTCCTCATCTCTCCATCCCTCCACCCCTCCTCCATCTCTATCTCTCCATCCCTCCACCCCTCCTCCTCATCTCATCTCTCTATCCCTCCACCCCTCCTCCATCTCATCTCTCCATCCATCCACCCCTCCTCCATCTCATCTCTCCATCCCTCCACCCCTCCTCCATCTCATCTCTCCATCCCGTCACCCCTCCTCCATCTCTATCTCTCCATCCCTCCACCCCTCCTCCATCTCTATCTCTCCATCCCTCCACCCCTCCTCCATCTCTATCTCTCCATCCCTCCACCCCTCCTCTTCATCTCATCTCTCCATCCCTCCACCCCTCCTCTGTCTCTATCTCTCCATCCCTCCACCCCTCCTCCATCTCATCTCCATCCCTCCACCCCTCCTCCATCTCTATCTCTCCATCCCTCCTCTGTCTCTATATCTCCACCCCTCCTCCATCTCATCTCTCCATCCCTCCACCCCTCCTCCATCTCTATCTCTCCATCCCTCCACCCCTCCTCCATCTCTATCTCTCCATCCCTCTACCCCTCCTCCATCTCTATCTCTCGATCCCTCCACCCCTCCTCCATCTCTATCTCTCCATCCCTCCACCCCTCCTCCTCATCTCATCTCTCCATCCCTCACCCCCTCCTCCATCTCTATCTCTCCATCCCCCACCCCTCCTCCATCTCTATCTCTCCATCCCTCCTCTGTCTCTATATCTCCACCCCTCCTCCATCTCATCTCTCCATCCCTCCACCCCTCCTCCATCTCATCTCTATCTCTCCATCCCTCCACCCTTCCTCTGTCTCTATCTCTCCATCCCTCCCTGCGGCGCTGGGAATGACTAATGTCTTCATCTGGGTCTTAATCTGGTCTCTCTTCTGGACCCCCCCCCCCCCCTACACACCCGCACACACACACACACACATAAACACACACACACACATAAACACACACACACACACACACACACAGGCGCAGGCGAGCGCTTCACTAGAAGCAGCGTTCAGTTTTTATGCTCCACATATCTGAACAAACTTCCAGAAAACTGCAGGTCTGCTGCAACTCTCAGTTCTTTTAAATCAAGACTGAACACTTTTTGCCGCTGCTTTTTATTAAATCAAATAGTTATTCATTCATACACTGCACTGTAACTTTTATTCCTGTATTTTATTTGTCCTGCATTTTGTTTTAAATGTCCTTTTTTTGCATTTTGTTTTATGACCTTTTATGTATGTTTTAATGTCTCATGTAAAGCACTTTGAATTGCCTTGTTGCTGAGATGTGCTACAAATAACCTGGCCTTGCCTCGCCTCGCTATGGGGAGCGCTTCTCTCCACTACCTCCTCTCACTCCCCGTCAATGCGCGGGTGTTGTGAGCCGACGTGACGCTAATATGGACAAATAGGAAGTATGTTAATTGTGCAGGGATGCCTTGGGGGAAGCACTTTATGAAAGTTGATTAGTGACACTAATAGACTCATCAATCTTCATTCAGTGGAAGTTGTACGAAAACCAATTGTGACGTTAAATATTCATGTCTGA
>NC_140250.1:476028-483528 GCF_949987555.1 Borostomias antarcticus | reverse complement strand
GCATTTCTTCCTGCCCATTTTAGTTTATTGCAGATTTGTCATAAAATCATGATTGTTTCGCTAGGTCGCGAGGAAGTCGCGTGAGAACCACTTCAAACCAATCATTTAGGTAGCAAATCACCTTGGTAACAAAATAGTTGTAAACAAAATAATTTGCTCTGCGTGGGGACAAACACAAAACGAATGTATTAGACATATCATAATAATATATAGCCTTCAACGACCTCCTGAGCTGTCTGCCTGATGGTCTCAGGGCTGAAGAGACCGCGCGTCGTTTTCCTCACCCTAACTCTTGGCATGCTGTCAATGAAAGAAAATACATTGTAGGCCTAAATAAACATGGTTTTAGGCTATTGTGTTTATGTAGGCCTAGGTTAAGCTATTTGTGTTCATAAGGTAACGTCATCGTAAACGAAAGTAGCCTATATAATCCAATTGACTGGAACCAGGGGGTTTGACAAAAGTTAAGAGGCAAAATAATTTGTCTTGACTGCATTTAAGATGTATCTGTAAGGGGGCTGGTTCGCTAGCTGACCCAAACGCACGGACACAGACGGACAGTTCCAAGCCCAGAGGGCGGTTTAATACAAAGCGGAGGTACAGAAGGCAAGGCAAAGGGTAGTCAAGTTCAGGCAGGTGTCAATCTATCAACAAACAATGTCCAGAAAACGTAATCCAAGCCGTGGTCGAGGTCCGGGGAGAATGGGTCGGGGAAGCCGTGTGTCAGTCCAGGAAAAGAGCAGCAAACAAACCGGAATCACAACGAATCTTAGAGAAGAACGTTGGGAAGACCGGGTTCTTATAGGGGAGGTGATTAGATGAGTGGTGGCAGCAGGTGAGCCGCGCCCTCGGAGCTGGTTAGCGGAACCGTGTTCAGGTGTGCGGGGTGATTACGTCGAAGGGCGCGCAGAGCGCGCGCTGAAGTGGAAGGCCGTGGCGCGCGCGCTGCGGGAACGGTGGTGGGAGCTAGAGAGCGCACAGGCGGAGGCGGAGCCGTAACAGTATCTTTCACATTAAAACTGCATACAAAGCTGACCAATAGCATTAGAAAGATCTCTTCGAGAGCTTTAATTTCACCTGTTCATTCTGCCCAAATGTCACTCGCGCACCCCCTGGTTCTAAGCCATCAGAATGCGACTTCTGTCACTCTACGGCAGGGGTTCCCAAACTTTTCAGCCCGCGACCCACAAAATAACGGTGCCAGAGACTCGCGACCCCCACTATCCCCGGAGGTGGTTAAATGTCCGCGCGCACACGCACTAATAGGCCTACGCTATTCAAACACGGGCATAAACGGCACAAAACACAAAATAACATAACAGCCTAACAACTATAATATTAATTTATATAGTAATTACATTTAGTAAGCTTACCTAATGCGATGGATGGGCACTATGCTATACTCTTCCTTTAGTTTGTTGTCAAGTTTTGTGAAAATGTCCTGGCCTGTGCACGTCCCATCCAGCGCAGTGCACATATGTCCTCCTCGAGTTTTCCATCAAAACTGTATCTGACGAATACAAGCAGCTGGGCATCGTTTGCTATATCTGTGGTTTCATCTAACTGCAAAGCATATCTCCCTGCTTTCTTTACTCTGTCAATCAGTTGAGCCTTTATGTCCTGGGCTAGGTCGGTGATGCGCCGGGCAATGGTATTGTCAGACAGCGGCACTGATTCAATCTCACGGGCCAGTTTATCCCCATGCATATTCCGACTTATAGCTATAGCAGCGGGTTTGATTAAGGTTTCCCCGATTGTGTGTGGCTTTTTTGCCTGTGCAATTAAGTACGCCACCTCATATGATGCCTTTTGCGCTTTGGTGGGGATTGTTGCTTGTTCCATTAGCACTTTCTCAAGTGTCGAAGCATTTTTACGGGCTTTAGGCTTTCATTTGCAAGCACCTCCGTGCACACGACACACTGGGGATGTACTTTGTTGATAACGATGCATACGAATCCATACCGGATATATTCCTCTCTTTTAATCGTTTTTAAACGAATGTACATATGAATAAACGAATATCAGAATGCATTTCACACATTCTGATAATTGGCACCAAAAAAACACACTTTCTGGAAATTATCTCGCGACCCCCGGGAGTCATCTCGCGACCCCCACTTTGGGAACCACAGCTCCACGGGATGCGACATTTGTCCCGCCACGGTCTCCTGTCATTTCTCCCTGGCTTGCAGGCACGACTTGCTCGCACGAAACTTGAAAGCTATGTTATCATGTAGCCAGTAGATATGCTAAGAAAATTGCATATGTTTGCAAACTAAAACAAGTGAACACAATTTTACAATCGAAAAATGCTTATGAGACCATGATTTTACTTATATGGGGCAAAAGTGGTTTTCCATCGATATCTCTGTCAAATATGCTGCGATCGCGCCCAAAATTTGAAGGGAGCTCCTACACGGTAATATGTGCAGGCAAGTATAACCACATATTTGCAGGTCCAGTCATTCTGGAGAAAATGGGAACGCGACTTTTGTCCTGCGCGACTTTTGACCCGGCTCTCCCCCATCTAAACAAAAAAACAAATTGATTTGGCATACGATCTACCCACAAAGCATGGTCTTGTCATCTAACCACGCAGATATTAATATTTTTAGTGCTATATTTACCATAGTCGTCTTCATTCTCTGAAGCGATGTATCGAAGTCCTTCATTAAGCGAGTCGAAACAGACACACACACACACACACACATACATACACACATACACGCTGTTCTCTAAACAGCGGCAGAGCATTCGGTGACGTCACGCGGAAGTGCGGTGGCTACCGCGATGGTATGCGCAAGCGGTTTCACATACAGCTGCGCTGGTTGGAACGAAGGTGTATGTGTGTCTGTATGTGTGTGTGTATGTATGTAGGCTATGTTCGATCTCATACATACACACACACACACATACACACACACATACACGCGCCACTGAGCTCACAACTCACAACGCAAACAGTCATTCGGTCACGTGAGCTCCCCCATTCATTTAAAGCGCGAGCGAACTACCGCGCATGTGCGCATGTTTTGCAGTGAGCTCTGCTTGTTCACACGAACGTGTGTGTATGTCTGTATGTGTGTGTGTATGTATATACATACACACATACACACACACATACATACACGTTGTAAGTAAGCTTGAACAAGCAACCAAAGGGCACTTTTCACACCCCATATTTGTGTGCGTGTGTGTATGTGTGTGTGTATATAGTATGTGTGTGTGTGTGTGTGTGTGTGTGTAGGTCACACCTTTCCCCCACGGTCTTCCCTGTGTTACAGTGAGGGCCTCAACTCTGCATTACAAAACACTACTACAACACAAGCACTCAATGAGACACACACACACACACACACACTCCTCACACACACACACACACACACACACACACACACACACTCCTCACACACACTCCATCACTGGCGTACTCATCACACACACACTCCTCGGTGACACAGTCCTCACACACACACACACACACACACACACACACTCACTCCTCACACACACTCCATCACTGGCGTACTCATCACACACACACTCCTCGGTGACACAGTCCTCACACACACACACACACACACCCGTCACACACACACACACACCTCACACTCCCCTATCTGATGAATCATTAATGGCAGATTCTAATGTGGCGGCTTCATCAAGGTTCGCTGGTGTACCAATTTAGATCTCAGCGTCTACTCCAAGGACCTAGCCTGCCCCAGCTTCCTCAAAGAGACTCTTTTTAGACAGCCACTGTCCCTTTTCTTCGCTGACACGTTGCCGTCAGCAGCTCGGAGGAGAGGTGGCAGATCTTTGATCAGCGAACAGGCAGGGGGTTCAGGGGGCGGTCGAGCTGACATTTCTGGGTTGGCGTTGAGGGTCGTCCCTCGAGGACGGCCCAGCGCTCGCGTTTACTTTGTTCCTGACGAAGGAAGACCTAGTCGAGAAGGGGGAGGGGACATGTGACAGGGGTGTTGTTTTCGTAGGGGGGGGGGCGTCGTAGAAGTCCGCTCTACTTAATTCTCTCTCTCCCTATCTCCCTCTCTCTCCCTTTCTCTCTCTCTCTCCCTCCGTCTCTCCCTCTCTCCCTTTCTCTCTCTCTCTCCCTCCGTCTCTCCCTTTCTCTCTCTCTCTCTCCCTCCGTCTCTCCCTTTCTCTCTCTCCCTCTCTCTTTCTCCCTCTTTCTTTCTCTCTCTCCCTCTTTCTTTCTCTCTCTCCCTCTCTCTCTCCCTCTTTATTTCTCTCTCTCCCTCTCTCTCCCTTTCTCTCTCTCTCTCCCTCCGTCTCTCCCTTTCTCTCTCTCCCTCTCTCTTTCTCCCTCTTTCTTTCTCTCTCTCCCTCTTTCTTTCTCTCTCTCCCTCTCTCTCTCCCTCTTTATTTCTCTCTCTCCCTCTCTCTCCCTTTCTCTCTCTCTCTCCCTCCGTCTCTCCCTTTCTCTCTCTCTCCCTCTTTCTTTGTCTCTCTCCCTCTCTCTCTCCCTCGCTCTCTCACACAGACGGCTCCAACCCCCAACGGACTGTCAGCCACATAACTCCCCCAACATCCACCCCCCCGCCCCCCTCCCTGTCCTCTCTTCTCTGGGGGTGCTGCCCCTCCAACCCCTCCGCCCCCCAAATCATCATCACCCCAGGGGGGTCTCTCTTATCCTTCACAACATGGTGGGAGTAGCTTCAAAGCCCCCCGGGTCTCTGGGGCTGTGTGGGCGGGCGACGCAGGGGCAGCTGACACCTCCGCCACGTTCCCCCGGGCGAGCGCTGAGCGAGGGATGAGGCGGAGGATGAAGGGATGAGGAGAACAGGGGGGTGGGGGGGGAGCAGGATAGGAGGAGGGGCTGAGGCTCCTTTGTGGCTTGCTAGGGGGAGGGAGAGAGAGGGAGAGAAAAACAGCTAGAGAGAGAGAGAGAGAGAGAGAGAGAGGGGGAGAAAAACAGCTAGAGAGAGAGAGAGAGAGAGAGAGAGAGAGAGAGGGGGAGAAAAACAGCTAGAGAGAGAGAGAGAGAGAGAGAGAGAGAGAGAGGGGGAGAAAAACAGCTAGAGAGAGAGAGAGAGAGAGAGACGGTTGGGTGCTCATTTTGCTTTGCCACCATAGTAGGGGTGCTTCGACCAGCTTCATCTCAGTTCCCAGAAGTCCTAGCGGTAGGACATCGGCCACCGCGGGCGGGATGTTGGTCATGACATCATCACGGTCGCTAACATCCCTGCTGCTGATAGGCTCTGTGCACCAGCTCCACTACTTCCTGACAGGAAGTGGGCGTCTTTCCTGTCCTATACTATTGGATTAAGTGATTGATCAGGTGTGCGGCACACCCAGCGCACACCTGATCAATCACTTAATCCAATAGTATAGGACAGGAAATAAAGACGCCCACTTCCTGTCAGGAAGTAGTGGAGCTGGTGCACAGAGCCTATTTGAGGTGACGCCTGCAAATAAGACAGGTGGCAGTGCAAGGTCACTAAACACACCCCCAAACACACACACACACACACACACACAAACACACGCACACACACACACACACACACACACACCCAAACACACGCACACACACACACACACACACACACCCTCCCAAACACACGCACACACACACGCACACACCCTCCCAAACACACGCACACACACACACACACGCACACACCCTCCCAAACACACACACACACACACCCTCCCAAACACACACACACACACACACACACACACACACACACAGACACCTGTGAGGGGACTCCTCTAACCTGTCGGTGCAATAAAACCCCGTTTCCATGGCGATGGCAGGGGTTGGCATGGTGATGGTGTCGTTGACCCGGAGATTAAGCATGACAATGATTCACGACTGTTTCCTCCCTCTCTCTCTCCCTCCCTCCCTCTCTCTCTCCCTCCCTCCATCTCTCTCTCTCTTTCCCTCCCTCCCTCCCTCTCTCTCTCTCTCCCCCTGTCCCCTCGCTCTTTCTCTGTCCCTCTCTCTCTCTCCCCCTCCCTGTCCCCTATCTCTTCCTCTCCCTCCCTCTCTCTCTCTCCCTCCCTCCCTCTCTCTCTCTCCCCCTGTCCCCTCGCTCTTTCTCTGTCCCTCTCTCTCTCTCTTCCTCCCTCTCTCTCTTTCCCTGTCCCTCTCTCTCCCCCTCCCTGTCCCCTATCTCTTTCTCTCTCTCCCTCTCTCTCTCTCCCTCTTTTGTCTCTCTCTCCCTGTCCCTCTCTCTGTGTTTTCAGAGGGTTTCAGTTCCCTGGTGTAAAAGGATGATCCTCCTCCCGATGCCTGGAGGAGAATCTCTCTATCTCTCTATCTCTCTATCTCTCTAGACCATATTCACTTGTTTTTCCTGTTTTTCTGGCTGTTCAACTCTGCCCTTCACACCCGAGGGAAGGAAAGCACAGTGTTTTTTTCCCAGCAGCTCAAGGTGTAAGAGGAGTCGTTGCTCACAGTATCCCTGCTCTGATTCCTTCTCCTGTGATGTAATCACCCACCTGGAGATCTTACATTCCAGCGCTGGTCGTCAGGTCAGGACGTCTCCACATCCCATAATAACAACGGTAATCAGACCTTCCTGCCACCGTGGCGATAGACCTTTCCTGTTCAGGCGGCAAGCTCCGCCCCCTTCCCATAGTTACTGTTGCTATGCCCCAAAAGCTGGATAGCGTTCGCGACTGATGAATACGGAATCTGCTTCTTCTGAATCTGCTTCTTCTGAATCTGTTTCTTCAGAATCTGTTTCTTCTGAATCTGTTTCTTCTGAATCTGAATCTGTTTCTTCTGAATCTGTTTCTTCTGAATCTGAATCTGTTTCTTCTGAATCTGTTTCTTCTGAATCTGTTTCTTCTGAATCTGAATCTGTTTCTTCTGAATCTGAATCTGTTTCTTCTGAATATGAATCTGTTTCTTTTGAATCTGAATCTGTTTCTTCAGAGTCTGTTTCTTTGAATCCCGATGCAGATTCCTCTCCTTGGCGTTGCTCCTCGCGCCTCCTTGTAGCTCCACCACCCGGCTTAATACATGAATGAATAGCTTGCGTGGACGGAGCGCCATTTCCTAGCCGGTGTGATCGGTGCGTCGGGTTGATTGATTATTTTATTGATACCCAGCCTGCCCTCTCTGCTCTACAGTCCAGTCTCATCAGACAAAGTGCACTTAGCGTAGCGCCCTTCCGACCACGAGTGAGAGAGAGGAGAGAGGCGGGAGGGGGAGGGGAGCTGAAACCCTGGATGTGGCCATTGTCACTTCTACTAGTTTTATTTTACACCTGCTGACTGCTAAGCGCGATAAGTAGTGCTCCAAGCCCTTCGGGCCCGCGCCCCCCCCCCCTACCACTCTAAATAACACAGCCACAGTTTGAGCCTCAGTCGACCTTGGCGCCTTCATCCACTGTGCATGGCTGCTTTGGGAAGACGTCTCTTGCTGCTCTCAGGGCTGATAAAAGCACCAGGAGATAGAACAGCCCAGCGAATATAGAGAGAGAGGGAGAGAGAGAGAGAAAGAGAGAGGGAGAGAGAGAGGGAGAGAGA
>NC_140250.1:428528-471028 GCF_949987555.1 Borostomias antarcticus | reverse complement strand
ACTGTATTAACTATATGCGCCAGGTCCATTATGAATTCACACAACGTTGTTTAACTAATTGCTGTGCAGATTTCCATGTTTGATTTGGTTCAAACGAGAGCCAAGGCTTTTGTGAGGTAAAATGCAAGTCGGTATTCCGGCTAATTGAGTATTTGGCATCAAACGGAGCGCCTTCCCTTGCAGAACTCTTCTTTTCTCTCTCTCTCTCTCTCTCTCTCTCTCTCTCTCTCTCCTGTCTTTTCTCTCTCTCCCTCTCTTCTGTAGCAGGCTGCAGACTGAGCAATTCTGGCAGACTTTCTCTCGCTCTGCCTCTTTGGGGAGGACTTTGATAAAGCTGCTATTCCGGATTATGTGATTGTATCAAGCATGTTACTCCTTAAAAAAGACTTTGGTGAAACATCTAATCACAGGCTCAAGACGGACTAAACGACTTACTCAAGCCTGGCTCAAAGGCTCCAAATGGTGTCTGGTGTGTTTTGAAGATTAGCGTTAAAGCTTGCTTTAACAACTTCTTCAAACTCTCTCATCAACTCTCTGTATTGAGGTGATACATTGTCCTCTGAGAATATTATTTGAAGCTAATTTAGGTGCTAGCCATCAAATGAATCCTAATACCAGGCAAAGCTTTCCACTTCAGGGTAATTTATCAGTTCCATCCAAATAACACCTTTTGTGTTTGTTCTCTTTTCTAACATGTCAGCCTTGGAGGATGAACTGGACTTCGCCTTGGGCAAACAAACCCCCGCCTTCCTCAAGAAGTGCGTCTGCTACATCCGCAAGATCTCCAACTTCGACCGCCACGCCAAGCTGCCCGAGATGGCGCGCTACATGGACATCGTGGTCAGCGCCGACCGCGTCATGCGGAACCAGGAAGCCTACGAGCGACTCTTAAAGGTACGCGACGAGTTCATCCCCACGGTGGTCGCCGCCTCCAACCTGCGCGTCTACTCCTCGGTGACGCACTGCGACATGAAGCTAGGCTACTCACAGGAAGTGGAGAGCCACTACGTGGAAGGCCTGTGTAAACAGTTCTACGAGGA
Organism: Borostomias antarcticus; assembly: GCF_949987555.1. Lineage (NCBI taxonomy): Eukaryota > Metazoa > Chordata > Actinopteri > Stomiiformes > Stomiidae > Borostomias > Borostomias antarcticus. The sequence continues at coordinate 469,988 of NC_140250.1, read as the reverse complement.
CATGGTGGACATCATCCAGGCCACCGTCCAGCAGAACTTTGACACCGAAACGGACCCGCTTTACGACGAGGTCCTGCAGCACCTGTCCCTCTGCAAGACCTTCTCCTCCTTCTACGAGTACAAGAGCGAGACTCTGGATTACGTGCAGGAGTACCTGTTGCCGTCCAAAGGGAGCAGGATGAGCCCCCTGGTGGTGTTCGGGGGTCCCTGCACCGGCAAGACCCTGCTGCTGTCTGAGGTGGCCAAACAGGTGATGCAGATAGACTGATGATATGATGTACTTGCAGTTTTGTAGTTGTCGTTTTCTTGCGGTGCCGGTCCTAGGCAAGTTATGCAGCAATTCCTTAGCGTGCACTTCAGTGCTTTTTGGTAATACAAATAATTTGTATTTGTAATAATAATAGTGTGTTTGTGCCTTTACACCTCTACCTAGTCGTGCAGTTGACCTAGTGGGTGTGGATAGAGGTGGAGGGGGACGCCAGGGGTGAAGCTTGCCTAGGGCACCAAATGTGCTAGGACCGGCGCTGAGTTTTTGGGGTCAGAGGGCGAGACAGAAGGGGTGTGCATCTGTTGCGTGTAACGGAACGTACCGCGAAGGGTTGCATGTTCCCTCCCGACACGTGCCTTAACCATCTGGGTGCGTGTGATAAAAACGTGTGCCTGTCTGTACATGATAACCTTATGCGAGTAGCTGAATGCATAAGTGAGTAAGGGTGTGTGTGTGTGTGTGTGTGTGTGTGTGTCAGTGTTCACTCACATCCCCGTCTTGCCCTTACCATCTGGCGGCGCGGCCACATTCGGGTCAAGTTGCCGGATCCCACAGCCGGCGCCCACGGCTCTCTCCCCTGCCTCTCCGACCTTCATAATAGACGCTGCAAGATTGCCTCCTTGTAAGATAAAGTGATTTGCTTTATGGGAGGCGGGCAGGAGGCCATGCCTGACCGAGTCACACGCGTTCGGGACGGCGGCCAAGACCGCGCCAGCGTTCGCTCCGCTGGGTTGAAGATTCCTCCCCCCTTCATTCACTTAGGAGAAGAGGAAGGGGGAGAGGCAGGGGGAGGGGAGGCAGGGGGAGAGGCAGGGGGAGGAGAGGCAGGAGGAGGGGAGGCAGAGGGAGGAGAGGTAGGGGGACGGGAGCCAGGGGGAGGAGAGGCAGGGGGAGAAGAGGCAGGGGGAGGGGAGCCAGGGGGAGGGGAGGCAGGGGGAGAGGCAGGGGGAGGAGAGGCAGGAGGAGGGGAGGCAGAGGGAGGAGAGGTAGGGGGACGGGAGCCAGGGGGAGGAGAGGCAGGGGGAGAAGAGGCAGGGGGAGGGGAGCCAGGGGGAGGAGAGGCAGGGGGAGGAGAGGCAGGGGGAGGGGAGCCAGGGGGAGGAGAGGCAGGGGGAGGAGAGGCAGGGGGAGGAGAGGCAGGGGAAGGAGCACTGCGGAGAGGGGGAACGGCAGGGGTGAAAAACACGGTGTATAGATTGAGGGCAGACCGGCAGAGGGGAGGAATGGAGGGAGAGAGTTGAAATGGGACTGCGCCAAGAGTTTTTTACACACACAGTCGTACTGTCGCACTGTGTTACAGTTCGTCAGCATTCCACCACATGTACCTTCTAACACACACACACACACACACACACACACACACACACACACACACACACACACAGACAAATTGTTCAGAAAAGCTAGACTCACAAGTCAGTCTCTGAACGCTGCGCTCCACTAGAGACTATCCAGAGTCTTTAGGGCGGGCGGTGCTTCCTAATGGGATGGTGACATGTTTTGATTTCAATGTTTTGGTTCTCCACTCTCACACCCTATTGGAGATGTAGGCAGTATCTCTCATTGTTAGCGTTGGTTTTCGGCGCTGTTCTAGCAACGATTTTCAATCGAGACTTTCGGAGGCGGAGATCTCTAAAGTCTGCTGTCGCGAGACTAAGAAAAGCATAACGTTGTGTGAAATATGGCTGGTCTCTACTTTGGAGCTCCATCTCTGTCTTCAGAGATCAGGGCTCTGGAGGTAGAACTGGAACGCTCCTGCCCCCACCCCCCCCCACACACACTCACACACACACACACACACACAGCCCCTCTGTTTCCTCCCTTCGCCCTGCTGGTTGTGTGGTCGCTGGTGGGTAAACCAGGCCAGGATGTGAGAAAAGTTGGCTTGTGTTTGGGAAGAGGTGATTCAACAGGGGTGGAGGGAGAGAGGCTCTGTTGACATACTCTGCTCATGCAGGCTGTCACACACCATCTGAAACGCACAATTCCCCTGTCGTGTAAAAATTATTTACTCTGTCTTGGGTCAAAATTCAAGAAAATAACTCTAAGTTCGGATTAGTTTCAGAGTCTCAAAATAACTTCAGAGTCCGACTTGAAAGAGGAAAAAGCTCGAGGCACCAAGTTTCCAAATGCGATAAAGACTTTATTGCTTTTTGTAAAAACAAGATAGCATAAAGACGGAGATTCCCCCGGGAAGATCACACCTTTTCTTTGTCTACATTAACCTTTTATAATCTTTTAACACCCCTTCCCCCACCCTTGACCACATCCCATTTTCCATACATCACAAACATTTCCACCAATCAAAATGATGTCTAGTTTTGCTGGCTCAGCAAATAATCTCATATCCTACCTTCCTTCCTGTCCCCCCCCCCCCCCCCCCTCCCCCCCCTCCCCCCCCCCCTCCTCCTTCCTGGGTGTAACTGTCTGCTCATTTGAGAGAAAATAAGGCCCGGCCGGAATCCCCACTTCCCCCCCCCCCCCCTCTCTCCCAGCTTCCTGGGTGAAGGGCTCTGTCTGCTTTTTTAAGAGGAAAACTAGGGCTTTTCCGGCATCTCAACTACCCCCCCCCCCCCCACAGGAAAAGGAGCAACTATTTTATGCAACCTCTGCATACTCATCACTATACTCTGGCTGCTAATGGCCAAGGCTCCTTGAAACCAAGCCAGGACTTTCAGCAGGAAGAAGAGAAAAAACATCCTGTATGCTCAGGCTGGGTGCATATTATGCTTTCCCGCGTTAACCTGATTCAGTGGGGATATTCCCTTCTCCACCCATCCGTTCCCGATGGCTACATCTGGTGGTGACTTTTTATACTACTATCCCTCAAGAGCAGATCAGCTTTTACAAGATTACAATATCATGACATGATTATATTGCAGGGGAGCTGAATCAATTTAAATCACTACAATCCCTCCTATGTGACAATAATAGTTAGTCACATTCAGACCCAACATTTCCAATATTACTGATTAAATAATTCAACATAAACAACAACACATAGATATGAGAGTACGGTTATAGACCGCACGTATACGCAGCTCTTTATGGCTGGATGACCTGAACAACATTCCCCTCCTTTGCTCACACATGTTTCATCAGGCTCCTGACCATAGAGATCCTGCTCAATTCGGCACAGTTTATTTCTACATATCTTCAGCTATATTACAAGACTTTATGTGGGTGTATGGTTTGTATAGCACACAGTTAGAGGAAAAACAATGATAAAGTGTCACAGTACAAGCCACATCACCGTTAACTGAACACGGTAAATCGGATAACTACTACACCTATTAGCAATCACCTTCTACCAGATGTCCCTAAATTAAACTAACACAAGGGGATGTTCCGCGGGTTTGAGTTCCTAAAAACCCCACCATTGCCCAACATAATAACGCCCTTGTGTACAAAAATACCTCTGTCTGCGAGAAACTTTACAAACCACTTAAGCCTATGTAACTGAGGTTCTAATACTTATATCTTAGACAAACAGCCCTCCATCATTTTGTTTATCTCTTTTTGGAAATAGTTACGGCCGAACAGCACCTTTTTAGTGCAGATACAGTAATACAAAAAGACAGTTCTTAAAACATCAATAAAACTGAAAACTATTTCTAGAACATTAGTTACATTATGTTCTTGATGGTTATAATGTTGATTGCATAGTGACCAAGTCTACTTACTACAGTGGTATACATTACTTCAGATCACTTCACAAGTATTATTGTGGGGTACACTTGATTATACATGTTATATCGATCCCACATAACCCCCTACGCAGGGGTCTCTCTTCAGTAGTCGACTGGGATTTGCCTCAGCAGCTCACACAACTCGTCAAGCCTGCTTCCCAGGGCATCCATTCCGGCGATGAGTGCGAACAAGTAATGGCGGTTTTCCTCGACTATCTGCCTAGTGCTGAGTCCCCTCCTGGGCGTCATTGTGGGGACAGCCTGATTCTGATGATACCTGATGCGACTCTGGCCCATACGGCGCAGACGGCGCAGCTCTGATTTATCCTGACGGGCGGGCAGTTTATCAACAAGATTTTTGAACCTGGGCAAGGGCATTCTAGCCAGGCGCTCCGTTGTGCTGGGGGTGCAGGGAAACCAAGACAGATCCATGTTCTCCTCTGAGGAGATGTAGCTGTTATTCGCTGACCAATTGCGTGACCTGGAGCGCTCTGGGGGTGTGGCCAGCGGCTCCACCTCGACGGGACTGAACGGGCTTTGGGGCACCACTCGGGGCGAGGCGTCTACTCTCCCCTTGATGGTGCTAATGGCACCTGGGAATTCCTTTTGAGGGGCGGGAGTCATCCTTGATGACCGGGTTTTGACCCCGGTGGGTGAATTAGCTGGTGTAGTGGATGGCCAGGTTGTCGCTTGGTGTCTCCTGAAGGCTGATCCAGGTGTTTCGAAGGCGGGGTTTCTGCTGGGTCCTGGACTCGGCATACTCTGGTAGGGGGCTGTCGGCTCAGTGGGTCTCGGGGTCATCGGCGCCGTCTGGTAGGGGCTCGGGGTCATCGGCGCCGTCTGGTAGGGGCTCGGGGTCATCGTCGCCGTCTGGTAGGGGCTCGGGGTCATCGGTCCCCTCGGGTAGGGGGGCGGACCAGCCGGTCCCGGGGTCATCGGCGCCGTCTGGTAGGGGGGCGGGGTCCTCGGTCCCCTCGGGTAGGGGGGCGGACCAGCCGGTCCCCTCGGGTAGGGGGGCGGACCAGCCGGTCCTGGACCCCCTGCATCTCCCTGCCAGACTGCTTGACCTGTGGGGGTGTTATGAAGTAGGCCCATGGCGTATGCTGCTTCTATCTCTAATCGGGGCATCTCATCTAGCCCTCCGGGCATGACCCCCTGGGTCTCATCCTGACCTCTGGGATACTGGACTGGCCTTAAGGGTCCTAGGGGCTGCCTGAACTGTTGATTCCCCAGGGGCTGGGAATTAGATATGGATGTGGAGTGTACTATATTCTCTATCGGTTGAGGGCTGTGGTACAGGGCGACGGGGTACGGTAAAACCTGGGGTACTACTTGCTGGAGGCTTTCCTCCCCTGGTGGTGGGGGCAGAAGACTAGGTAGGGGTACGGTCTGATCGTGGGGATGTTGGGGGCGTTCATCGTTGTCCGTCCAGAATGTCCCTCCTTCCATGTTCATCTAGTAACATAATATCAAAATTAGATGGCTGTTATCATTCATACACTGAAATATCCATCATATGGGTTAGTGGCTGCTTGTTTTAACAACGGCTAAGCCCTTCCATGGCTATATAAACATTATGGTTTTCATAGGGGTGGTTTTCGTAGGGGTCGTTTTCATAGGGGTTGTTTTCTGACAGTTGGTCTATTTGGTTCTCAGCTTCCCTCCTAACCTCTTGTAGTTCCGCCTGTACCACGAACTGCCCAATGGCTGCTTTTGATATTCGTTTTAACGCCAAGCTTGCTACTGGTACTACACAACATGCCGTAATTAGTATTATTAAAATAATACATGCCACCATAATCCCTATTCCTCTCAGGACTTTACTCCAGGAAAGGCTTTTGAGCCAATCCCACCATTCATTCGTTTTCGTGCTCCAATTGGAATTGATTACATGTTCCTCTCTCAGCAGTTTTAACTTAGATAGGACCATTGTGAGGTTCCCTCCTTCTCCTGAATGCATGGGTATTTCAACACAACATTCGTCACCAATTAATTGACAGACATTTTGATCTTCTGCTAAAAGTGTTTCTATGACAAACCTATTCTGCAGGGCCATAAGTGAGACGGCATGTAATTGCTCTTTTACGCCCTCGAGGGCCCGTATGGTGAAATTAATAAATCTTTGTTGGTTATACCATAAGTAATTGATCCACCTGCTATTGCGTGCAAGGTATTGTGCATTAATTATCTGTCCATACATGGGCACGGACCCTGCTATTTGCCCGGAGATTATCCATGCGTTACTTATTGCTAAATGATCGGTGGGCACGTTGTGCGGTTCCTGGTTCCAGGCAACGTATACCTTATCCTCTGCTTTCCCCTTTTGATCTATGTCCCTTTTCGCCCTCCCTCCAATTAAAGCTGATGCGGCTAGGATGGTCACTTTTCCTGTTAACATTGTAGGGGCACAGATTCCTGTCCACTGGCTTGGAAGGTGGGTTTGCAGATGTTCATCCTGCTCACATATCCAGAACATATCTGCTAGCGGGAGAGTCCCTTTAGAGTAGTCTGGGGTCGCGTACCGCCGAATTTTAGTATCTGTTAGTGCATAAATCACCCTTCCTCCATTTGCCACCAACTGTTGGCACTGAAATTTAGCTTTGCTTGTAGTGTTACATAATTTTATGTACTCCGTTTTGTTTGTTCCGTCCTTTTTTTTAAGATTTATCGTAGTGTTTATGCACTGCACTAGCCCTCCTGGATCATGTAACTCTGGACTGTTACGGGTGACTATTCTTTGCAATTTTGCTCCTCTTACTATGCAAAATGGAAATACCATGTTTGATGGAATGTCTATTATTGGTGGCAGTGGGAATTCGTCTGCTGGAGATGTTAAATTCAACCTTTCTGGGCACACTCGTTTATCTTCACTCCATCCTTTGTTGTTTAGTTTTGGGTTATGAGTACCTGCCAAAAACATAGCGCAGGGCGCGAAACACCTCCTTATCCATCGACAGTCCCCTATCTGGCTTCCCGGAATGGGCCTTATGCTGGGCAGCCGTTTGGCATTATAACAGGCTACACAGGTCTCGTTACTCACTTGTCTGGCGGAGAAGTTTAGCCACTGGTAGAACATATTGGCCCGCCATTGTGACGTTTTCAGTCTGTTGAACCTGTGTGGGATTGATCCTAACACATCCCTCTTCTTTCTACTGCCTGCTGAGACCAGTTTTATCATTCCTTCTGCCCTGTTTTTTATCATTATCCTTCCGGTTTTTGTATCCCTGCAGTGATTTTTCAAACAAATCACCCAGATTGTCGTCATCCCTGTCTCATCGCATCTGCTTTTTACTGAATTGCTATAGATTCTGGTTCTATTCATGTCCATGGTCAGTGCTTCCGTATGTGTGGAACGTTTAGCGTATATTAACTGTATTTCTTTCCCTAGTGTCAGCCTCCCTTCCCCTGCTGCTATAACTCCTGTGGCCAGAGCACACTTAGCTAATATGCCTGCTTCCTTCATTGAGTGGTTTTGTTTATAGGGTGGTTCTGAACGCAGGGCTTCATAGGCTTGTTGAGCTGGTCTTATCACTGTTTGGACATTCGGTTTTGTGGCATGATGCTGTCGGAGTGAGGTTATTACAAAAATTCCTGCTAGTAGAAAGGTTATTATTACTATCAATATTCCTAAACCACATACTACTTGGGCCTCAAAATTTAGGGCATCTCTCTCCTGAACTTGCTTCATGGTCTGCCTTTTCCTTGGACTAGGTTTGTGTCCTACTATTGCCCTCACTGGGGACAGTAATAGGAGTTCAACGACGTGAGGACCTTCGCCTAGCTGACCCTCTACTATCGGAATGGATGGGGCCGTTGGTTGTAATGTCTCTGCCTTCTTCACTCCTTCTTCTGGCTGCCCCCAGTCTCTGGGAGCGCCTGACCCCCTGCGGGGAGGCATCGCCGTCCCCATCGTGGTATCCTTTTTGTTCCTGCGGGGCGGTGTCACCTGCCCCCGACACCACAGGTGACGCTGCTCTTCTTCTATCTGCTTCAATAGTCCTGCCTGGGTCGTCTGCTCTGCAGCAGTGAGTGAGATGGAACCAGAACTTCTTACCGTCAACTTTTAGGGCTGTTCTGGTTGCAAGACGGACTTTAAATGGGCCTTCTCGTCTGGGCTCGTCCCACTTTCTCTTAAACACTTTCACGTACACCCAGTCTCCTGGAGTGATTTTCTGCAGGTTCTCTGGGATGTCTGCTTCTCTTGCTTCTGTGGCTCCTTTCACCTGTTGAAACACAGCTTTATGGATTTTTGTTAGGTGCAGTAGGTAGCTGTGCAGCTCCCTTTCCAATTTTTCGAGCGCCGGTCCTTCGACAGGACCTCGGACATGCGGTACGGGCATGGGGCGGCCGGTAAGCATTTCATGCGGGGTTAAATGCGTTATTCTGTTAGTAGACGTTCGCATACTCATTAGAGCAATCGGCAGAGCCTGTATCCAATTCATCCTACTGTCCTGCATTATCTTGGCTAATTTCGTTTTTAAAGTACCGTTCGCTCGTTCCACGCTTCCCTGACTCTGTGGGTGATAAACACATCCAAATCTCTGATTGATTCCTAGCATTTTGAACGCTATTTTGACTAAACTTGCCACAAAATGTGGGCCGTTATCAGAACTTATTGTGTCTGGGATGCCAAACCGAGGAAAAACCTCTCTGCATAGGAATTTTGCCACTGACCTAGCGTCTGGTCCAGTAGTGGCTATTGCCTCCACCCACCTGCTGAAACGACAGATTACCACCAGAATATACCTCATTCTTCCTATTCTCTGCGTCATGTCAATGTAATCTAAAAAAATATGTCGAAATGGCCCATCGGGGACCGGGATGTGTGCTATTGGTGCTGGAAGGACTTTTCTGACATTATATTTGGCGCAAATCTCACATTCTGTCAGCGTTTTGTCTACTGTGGCTGCCAAATATGGTGACCACCATACTTTTTGAAGCGTTTTGATAACCTCCCCCCTGGCGCAATGGGCGGCCCCATGCGCCTCCCTGATTGCAAAATGCAACAGTGCACTGGGCATTACAAAACGCCCCTGTAGGCTGCGCCAGAGCCCTGTCTGTGGGCCTGGTGCTGCATGAGGGAGAGCCCCTCTTTTGAGCCACATAGACTTTTCCTGTGGAGAAGCTTTGTCCTGGGCCTGTATAAGTGACGGTAAGGTTATCAGTGGCAGTAAATCTTCAGTTACTAGAAGCGGACCTATTATTGCATCATCACGTGTTGCGGCTCGTTTGGCTGCTTCATCAGCCCTATTGTTGCCTCTAGCTATGACTGTGTCAGCTTTTTGATGTGCTGAGCACTTAATGACAGCTAATGCAATAGGTAAAAGCATTGCTTCTAACAATTGGGATATAGCGTCACCGTGAGTGATGGCTGTGCCATCAGCTCTGAGAAATCCTCTTTGTTTCCATATACTTCCGTAAATATGGCACACTCCAAACGCATATTGTGAATCAGTAAACACATTGAGTTTTTTTCCTGCTCCTAGTCTACATGCAGCTGTCAAAGCTTTGATCTCAGCTAATTGAGCAGAGCATGGCTGTGCTAAATGTAAGCTTTGAATGACATGAAAAGATTCTTCATCCTCACTCAATTGCACCACACCATATCCAGCGTGATTTCCTTTCTCGTCGCGAAAACATGAACCATCTACAAATAGAGTGAGGTCAGCTGCGATTGGTTCGTTGTGTAGATCATCGCGTGCACGCATGAACGTATTGGTTGCTAAAACACAATCATGTGTCGTACCATCTGTTGGCAAAACCATTTTGGTGGCCGGGTTTACTGTTCCACACCGCTGGATAGTAAGTTCAGGTGCAGACAATATTACCTCATACCCCGTGCATCGGGCATGAGTTAAAACAAATCTCTGACTAGTGAGGAGAGCATGTAATTGGTGTGACGTATATAGTATTACCGGATACCCCATAGTGATTGATGCGGCTTTCTGAAATGCAAAGGAGGCTGCAGCTAAACCTTGATAGCACGGAGGCAGCCCTGCCTCAATATTATCGAGCTTAGTACTGTAATATGCGAGTGGTTGTTTTCCTGCTGGAGTGTTTTGCATTAATACAGCATTTGCATAGCCTGCCCTCTCCGCAACATACAGGTGAAATGGCTTAGTGTAATCCGGATTTCCTAAAGCAGGGCTTGTTTGTAGGTCGGCTTTTAGAGCCAAAAACGCCCCATCCGCTTCCTCAGTCCACTGAAGCTGACTTTTTTGGTCTAGTTGACCTGCAGCGCGTATGAGAGCTCGTAATGGTGCCGTCTTGGAGGCATAATCACAGATCCATGGTCGACTATATCCCGTCATGCCCAAAAATGATAGCATATTTCCAGTTGTGTGTGGTTTAGGGGCCTTCACTATGGCCTCTATCTGTGACTGAGCTATTTGTCTTTTGTCACCACATAACTGCCTCCCTAAATATTCTACACTGTTTTTACAGAATTGTAGCTTATCTTGGTTGACCTTGTGACCTCCTTCTGCTAGTCTGGTTAGTACTGTTATTGAGTCTGTCTCACACTGATCTTTAGTGGAACTGCAGATTAATAGGTCATCTACATACTGTAACACTGTACTTGAAACCTGTAAATCTCGTAAGTCCTGGGCCAGTACTCTATTAAATGCTGCAGGGCTGTCAGTGAATCCCTGCGGTAGTCTCGTGTACTGGTACTGCGAATTTCGAAATGTAAATGCAAAAAGATATTGTGACTCTTGATGTATGGGCACACTAAAAAACGCTGAGCATAGATCTATGACAGTGTACCATTTGGTTCCAGGAGGGATATTTGAGAGTAAGGTGTGAGGATCGGGAACGACCGGACTGGGGACCTCCACAATTGAGTTCACAGCCCTCAAATCATGTACCAATCGATAATCATTAGAGTGTGGCTTCTTTATTGGAAAAATGGGTGTATTACAAGGGCTCTGTGCTTTTACCAGAACTCCTGCGTTCACCAGGCCTTCAATTGTAGAAGTTATCCCTACGATGGCATGTTCTTTGAGCGGGTATTGCTTTTGATAGGGTAATCGCACTCCTTTTTTTATTTTGATGTGTATCGGTTGCGCTGACTTCACAAACCCTACATCTGTCTTGTGTCTCGACCATAAACACTGAGGCACCTGGGCCAATAAGTTGTGTTCTTCTGTGGTGAGCATTTGGCTTACTGGTGCACTAGCTGTAACTATGACTCGCTCTGCTATCCCTACATCATAAACTTTGGAGGATATTCTAAGGAATTGTGCATCCGGAGACACATGAATATGTTTGTTATGGGTCGACTGCCATTCTGGAATTTGCATCGCTGTTTTAACCATTGGACCTAACTCATGAGACTCATGTCCCTCTGTTATCATTAATGTAATGTGTGGGGTTGACCCCTGCACCTGAAACCATTCTCGGAGCTCGCTTGGGAGCGTCACTGCTGCGGCCGCCCCCTGTGGACCCACGTAAATGTCATTACTGATCACTGAATAGTGTTTTTTGTTGATTGTTTCTCGCCAGCAGGCATCATAGTCCTCATGAGTTTGTTCAGTGGTGTACAGGAGTGTGCAGTGAAGTGGTAGTTGTGGATCTTTGGCTCCTCCCACTTTCGTATGCACCCAGGGCGCCCATTCTAACCAGCGCAGTTGTAGCATTGACTCCTGTGGGGTCAACTGTAACCAGTAAACCACTGGTTGTGGGTTTATGTGTTTCGGTGTCGCGCTCCTAGGTGTGTCTCCGTGTTCCTGATGTGTCATAAGGGCCATCAGGCGTGTTGGTGAGTGTTCTGGGAACGAGACACGTAGGCCATCTGGTGTGCACATAATGCTGGCTTCTAGAGGGCATAAAATGTCTCTTCCTAATAGATTAACAGGAGTTTGAGCTGAATATAACAAAGGTGCCACGATTTCTTTACCTGCAATGATCATTGGGACCGGCTTAGTGAGGGGTATTATTTGTGTTTTCCCAGAGAAACCTACAGTTTTTATAGACGAGCTGGAGAGGGGCAAATTGCACCTGTGGCCGCCGATACATGAATATGTCGCCCCTGTGTCAATCATAAAAGTGTGTTCTTGGCCATGAATCAGGACAGGTAAGGTGGGCTCATCATGTGGCTTGGTAGAGATGATTGGTGACATTGTGTCCCCCTCGGATTTCTCTGGGCACCCCTATTCCCATTCTGCAGCAGGACCCATCCACGGGTTTGTTGGGCAGTTTCCCCTGACGTGACCCAATTTTTTGCATCCCCAGCACTCTTCTCCACGCCTTGGGGAGTTTTCAGCTAGGTTTGGTGTTGACTGAGCGTGTCTATATTGTTGCTGACGCTGGTCCTGATTTCTTTGTGCGTGTGGGTCTCGTGGTTGTTGCGGTTGGTGGCCTCCTGTATTATATTGAGTGAGAGGGCCTCCTCTCCATCCCCCGCGTCCTGGTTTATCTCCTTGTTGCATTGGTCTTCCTCGCCCCTGTATTGTGCGGTAAATATCTGCGCCGGAGATGTGCACGTGGATGGGGGGACAGGGTGCCACCTGAGTGGGTCCCTCTCGTGGTGGTGACTGGGACTGGTGCACAACTGGAGCCTGGGTCATTGGTCCCTCTGTGGTTTGGGCTGGCGTGATGGTTACCACCGGGGCCTGAGTTTTTACTTTGTCCTTCTTCTTGGTCAATTCTCCCAATTGCAGCTGTGTTAGTTTGTGAGTTAGCTGTTTGCTCAGTTCTTCTGCATCTCGTTTTTCTTTTCTGCAGATGTTCACATGATGGACGACATGTTCTGAGAATAGTGGCCATTCCATCTTCAACAAACCTACCACGCAATCCAATCTTTTCTGTATATCATTTGTCATGGCTTTTTTCACCATAAGTTTGAACAGGCTTTGAGTGGTGAGATTTATGTTCCAGGCACTTCCTGTCTCATCCCTCCACTTCCGTTGGAAATCATGCAGAAACTTGGATGGGCACTCATCATCTTTCAATTTCACTCCTTCCAGTCTGGAGGGGTCCATTTTTTCTGGATAATGCTTTCTGAGTTCCGCCCATATCATTGTGCGATGTCCTCCGAACCCCACCCCATTGTGGTGGGTTCCGGTTACTACACCTGGTATGCCTGCTCCTGTGAAGATTTCTTCGGTGGTCTGTGTCCCTGCGAGATGCATCAATAGAGCTTTTATGTCGCCTAATGCCAAAGTCAGTCCGGCCGTGCTTTCTTCCAATGTTAACACCCACTTATTAGCTCCATCTGTTAGGGCTGGTAATCTGGACGCGAGCCCGATCATATCCATGAACGCCCAGGGAATATATGATGCTGCTTGTCCCTGTCCCTTAACTACTAGTGGATAGATTGTCTCTGCTGAGCCGTGTGTGTGTGTGTCAGGATCATTCCTGCTTCGTGTCAATCGTCTTCCTTCATCTCTTTCCCAGCCCTGTCTGTTCTCTCCCCCCTTCTTTCTCCGGGGCTGGGTGGTCTCCAACTGTTCCTCTTCTTCTTCGGAATCCTGCTGCATCCTCTCATTTGGCTGCGTTGGTGTCATTGTACCTGTTAGTTTCACCGTCATTTTCCCCTGTGTGTCGGGGTGTAGCCCCGCCCCCTTATGACGATGTCGTGGGCCCCTGGCCGGACCCGGCCTGGGGCTGAACGGGCTAAGATTTCTGCTCAACTCTCCTATATGGTGTTCGGCTCGGTTTAGCTGTGCGGTGGTTTTCCGCACGGCTTCGGCCATTAACTCATTGAGTTGTTCATTGACTTGCTCCTCCTCTGTTTGTATCCTTTTTGGGCCTTCTGCATGACCCGGCTCCTGTGGAGAATCAGTCAGGTCATCTTGTCTCTGTGGCAGTGTGTGGTCTGTCTCATTCAGGACATCTCGTCTTGGTTCTCGCTGTGCCGGGACCGGTGGTTTGAACGCTACGCTGTGAACGGGACGGGTCAGAGGGGTCTTTGATGTAGACTGACCTTTCTTCTGATGTTGTTTTTCTATGAAGTGGTATCTTTGTCTGTCTTCATCCCCCTGTGACCCTTCGCCTTCAGATGTGTCATCATTGACTGCTATTTCAGCTGGTTTCGACTTTTGTGTTAGTTTCACTGGTGTTGATGGTGCCTCTAGTATTTTCAGAGTGAAGTCTCCTTTCATTGAACAGTTTACCTCCACCTCTTTTCCTTCCTCTACCTCTCCTTCTGTTAATGACGGGTAGATCCCTGCTTTGAATGGATTACGTTCACCTGAATATGGGGGCGGTTCAAAAGGCCATAAGGGCGCTGTGGGTTTTATCTCCTGACTCCCTATGTTATTGTCTTCTTTTATTTTTATTATGCCTTTGTTTATTGCTTCCTGCTTGGCTTGCTTCATGAACTTCTGTCTTTCTCTCTCTAGTCTAAACCACTGCAATACTTCCATTTCTTTTGTTCTCTTCCCTGTTCTTCTGTTGCTGGTGTCTTTGGCTTTATGATGTTTTATGTTCATTGCCATCTCGTCACAACATGCCATCATAAAGCTACCCTCTTTCGGCCATAATGGGTTCCTCGAGTGCCACTTTTCCATATACTTTAATATTTGTTTACTGTGTGTCGGGTGTTTTTTCACCACTATCTCTACTGCGGAGGGCCCTTTTTCATTCTCAATCCTTTTTTTCCTTTGGGCAGCCCCCATATCTCTTTATCCTGATTGACTACCTAGAGGCTTTGTGTTTCTCTGGGGATGTGTGTGTATATCGGTGTGAGGGTGTTTGCGTGCGTGTGTATGCGAGTGTGTGTGTATATGCTTATTGTAAGTATATCTGTGTGTGTGTTTGTTAATGTGGGGATAAACGTGTAAGGTTATGTGTGTGTGTGTGTGTGTCTGTGTGGGTGTGTGTTTGTGGAATGTAAGCGAGTATGTATGTGTGTGCGTGTGTGTCGTTCAGAGGGTTGTGTGTGTGCGTGTGTGTCTGTGTGGGTGTGTGTTTGTGTGTGTGTGTGTGTGTGTGTTTAGCCTTGTGAGTGCGGGGTGTGTGCGTGTGTGTGCGTGTGTATGGAAGGTGTGCGTGCGTGGGTGAGTGTGTGTATCGGGTGATGAGGGTTGTGTGTGTGTCTGTGTTTGTGTGGGTGTGTGTTTGTGTGTGTGTGTGTGTGGAAGTTGTGATGTGTGTGTGTCTGTGTGGGTGTGTGTGTGTGTGTGTGTGTGTGTGTGTGTGTGTGTGTGTGTGCGTGCGTATGTGTGTGTGTGTCTGTGTGGGTGTGTGTTTGTGGAATGTAAGCGAGTATGTATGTGTGTGCGTGTGTGTCTGTGTGGGTGTGTGTGTGTGTGTGTGTGTGTGCGTGCGTATGTGTGTGTGTGTCTGTGTGGGTGTGTGTGTGTGTGTGTGTGTGTGGGAGGTGTGCGTGCGTGTGTGTGTGTGTGGAAGGTGTGATGTGTGTGTGTGTCTGTGTGGGTGTGTGTGTGTGTGTGTGTGTATGTGTGCGTGCGTATGTGTGTGTGTGTCTGTGTGGGTGTGTGTCTGTGGAATGTAAGCGAGTATGTATGTGTGTGTGTGTGTGTCGTTCAGGCGTGCGTGTGGGGATTTAGGGTGTGTGCGTGTGTGTGTGTGTCTGTGTGGGTGTGTGTGTGTGTGTGTGTGTGTGTGTGTGCGTGCGTAAGTGTGTGTGTGTCTGTGTGGGTGTGTGTGTGTGTGTGTGTGTGTGTGCGTGCGTATGTGTGTGTGTGTCTGTGTGGGTGTGTGTGTGTGTGTGTGTGTGTGTGGGAGGTGTACGTGCGTGTGTGTGTGTGTGGAAGGTGTGATGTGTGTGTGTGTCTGTGTGTGTGTGTCTGTGTGGGTGTGTGTCTGTGGAATGTAAGCGAGTATGTATGTGTGTGTGTGTGTGTCGTTCAGGCGTGCGTGTGGGGATTTAGGGTGTGTCGTGTGTGTGTGTGTCTGTGTGGGTGTGTGTGTGTGTGTGTGTGTGTGTGTGCGTGCGTAAGTGTGTGTGTGTCTGTGTGGGTGTGTGTGTGTGTGTGTGTGTGTGTGCGTGCGTATGTGTGTGTGTGTCTGTGTGGGTGTGTGTGTGTGTGTGTGTGTGTGTGGGAGGTGTACGTGCGTGTGTGTGTGTGTGGAAGGTGTGATGTGTGTGTGTGTCTGTGTGTGTGTGTCTGTGTGGGTGTGTGTCTGTGGAATGTAAGCGAGTATGTATGTGTGTGTGTGTGTGTCGTTCAGGAAATGTGGTGTGTGTGTTTAGGCGCGTGCGTGTGGTGATTTAGGGTGTGTGCATGTGTGGCGTGTGTGTGTCTGTGTGGGTGTGTGTGTGTGTGTGTGTGTGTGTGCGTGCGTATGTGTGTGTGTGTCTGTGTGGGTGTGTGTGTGTGTGTGTGTGTGTGTGCGTATGTGTGTGTGTGTCTGTGTGGGTGTGTGTGTGTGTGTGTGTGTGTGTGTGTGGGAGGTGTACGTGCGTGTGTGTGTGTGTGGACTGTAAGCGTGTATGTGTGTGTGCGTGCGTGTGCGTGAGTGCGGTGTGTGTGATGGAGATGGAAGGCGCTCGTGCGTGTGTGGTGATTTATGGGTGGCTTAATGAGTGGTGTGTGTGTGTGTCGTGTGCTCTGGAGAACCTGTGTGTGTGCTGCGAAGCGTGTGTGTGTGTGGCGAGCTGACCTCGCCTGTATGAGTTTTTGAGGAGTGGGTCAGAGACAATTATCGCACAACACAGATCTTTTACTGTAACCTTACAGTAATATAATAACCAGAGCCCAAAACACTGCGATGATGCAAATGATGTGCCCACTCTCGAGTTTTATATAGCGCTCATAAGCCTGTTCTCGCTTATGGTGTCTATTGCTCGGCTTGTTAAACCGCCCTGCACCGGTTATTTTTGCTCGCTTAGTCTTATAAATCTTCCTCATTAAATCTAACGGGCCTCTGAGCTAGCCGGGCTATTCGCTCTGCCTCCCCTTATCAGCTCGCTTGAGTCTTGAGGCCCCTACGATCGTAAAATTACGGCCTCGCTGTCCTGAACTCAATTTTTAACACTTATTTAACAAACTACATTCAGTTTTAAATCATAGAACCACTCGCTATACTTTTTTAGGAAAAGAAAAATAACCCCCAACCCAAAATTATTCTATTCTCAACTCTCATACTATTTTACTCCGTCGGCATGCCTATTTACACTTATTTACAATTTTTTACTCTGATCAGATTTATTGCCCTCTCGGCCTCGCGCAGCCTCCTGTGAGCACACACACACAGGCCCCCGTCCGCGCGTACTGTAGGGCACGCAGGCCCTCACAAGCTACTTAAACCGGTAGCTTTTTCTATAAAAGTGTACAAACAGACACCAACAAGCTACTCAACCAGGTAACTTTTTCTATATAAGTGTACAACCAGACACTAACAAGATAAGTGTACAAACAAACACTACCAAAATAAGTGTACAACCAGACACTCTTTCTCTGATCAGATTTATTGCCCTCTCGGCCGCGCGCAGCCTCCTCTAAGAGCACACACACCGGCCCTCGTCAGCGCATACTGTAGGGCACACAGGCCCTTTACAAGCTACTCAAACTTTTTCTATCTTCGAAGTCAACAATGTACACTTTAATCTTTTAACCAAACGTCAGAGGAGGAATTTAAACCTAAGTAGGCTGATTTATTCCTCAAAAGTATCAATCGTACAAATCCACATATCTTGTACTATTTCAACTTATGACTCTGGCTTGTCAGAAGCGGTTAGTTTGTGCAATCATTCATTCATTTTATCCGCACCGAGGCTCATGCATTTCCTCTAAATCATGCAGTATGGTTAATGACAAACGATCACATAGGATACTGGGTGCCTTCAATGTTTTAATTTAATCAAAATTTGATAAACACAATTTAGAGTAACATTTTATTCTAGATTCTTTGAAGAGGGGCATTTAAGGTACCTGTTAGCCCGGGCGGATCTCGACCACGTCAAACACACGTACACAAATCAGCAGATTTTATAAACGGTTCTGCTTACCTCTGTAATTTAGGGCCCGTGTGTGTTTTGGCGTGGAAGGGTCCCCCCGGGTCTCCTCGGTGACCTTTTTGCCGTCCTCCTCCTGGCTGGCTCGCCAAATGTCGTGTAAAAATTATTTACTCTGTCTTGGGTCAAAATTCAAGAAAATAACTCTAAGTTCGGATTAGTTTCAGAGTCTCAAAATAACTTCAGAGTCCGACTTGAAAGAGGAAAAAGCTCGAGGCACCAAGTTTCCAAATGCGATAAAGACTTTATTGCTTTTTGTAAAAACAAGATAGCATAAAGACGGAGATTCCCCCGGGAAGATCACACCTTTTCTTTGTCTACATTAACCTTTTATAATCTTTTAACACCCCTTCCCCCACCCTTGACCACATCCCATTTTCCATACATCACAAACATTTCCACCAATCAAAATGATGTCTAGTTTTGCTGGCTCAGCAAATAATCTCATATCCTACCTTCCTTCCTGTCCCCCCCCCCCCCCCCCTCCCCCCCCTCCCCCCCCCCCTCCTCCTTCCTGGGTGTAACTGTCTGCTCATTTGAGAGAAAATAAGGCCCGGCCGGAATCCCCACTTCCCCCCCCCCCCCCTCTCTCCCAGCTTCCTGGGTGAAGGGCTCTGTCTGCTTTTTTAAGAGGAAAACTAGGGCTTTTCCGGCATCTCAACTACCCCCCCCCCCCCCCACAGGAAAAGGAGCAACTATTTTATGCAACCTCTGCATACTCATCACTATACTCTGGCTGCTAATGGCCAAGGCTCCTTGAAACCAAGCCAGGACTTTCAGCAGGAAGAAGAGAAAAAACATCCTGTATGCTCAGGCTGGGTGCATATTATGCTTTCCCGCGTTAACCTGATTCAGTGGGGATATTCCCTTCTCCACCCATCCGTTCCCGATGGCTACATCTGGTGGTGACTTTTTATACTACTATCCCTCAAGAGCAGATCAGCTTTTACAAGATTACAATATCATGACATGATTATATTGCAGGGGAGCTGAATCAATTTAAATCACTACACCCCCCTAGGGGGATCATTAAAGTATCTGTCTATCTCTATGTCCTAACAGGCTCTCACACCCCACAGCTCTGGCTGGGCTTACCGATGCGCGACACTCCGACACACACACACACACACACCCATCGCCAGACTGGGAGTAACCTCAAGGCAGCTTATCATTCGCACAAAATGTGTCAAATTATAGTTAATGATTCCAGGAATCACAGTTGGAGACCGTCATGATCTCTTGTATATAGATATATCTACGTATATATACGTACGTAGATGAACAAACAAAAGAAGCAACATTCATTCATAAAATCTCTTTCATATTGACCGTAATGTAATTTAAGAGCAGATCTCCATGTACATTAACATCTTTTCACTTATTTCACCTAACCACCTCAGATGTAAAAGAGAAAAAAAAGATCTTCTTAATACTCTGGAATGTTTGTATTTTCCTGTTGTTTCACTGTTTGCCCCGTGGCCCTGTGGAAGACTGTTTTGAATGTGCACTGCACTGAATCTTATGAATTATTTATCAGTTTAGTATCCAAGAGATTTGACTTGAGCTCTTTAAAAGTATGTAGCCCCGAGGGACAGGATAGCTGGTATCAAGCTCTCTCTCTCTCTCCGGTGCTGCGTTCCAAGCCTGGCATCATTATATCCCAGCTCTCACACTTGGAATAGCAATTTTTTACCACCTCTATTTCACTGTCTAGAGCATCATTTTGCTTGGCTTTTGTCTATTGTCTTGCACAGGGTAAAGATTACAATTCCCATAGCTAAGCTGGTTTGGTTTGCCCATTGAATTGTCTTTCATAAGAGACTCCCGTCCATGAAAACACAAAACCTCACCTTCTCTCTGTCTCTCTCTCTCGCACTCTCTCTCTCTCTCTCTCTCTCTCTCTCTCTCCCTCTCTCTCTCTTTCCAGGCCTACACGTGGCTCCAGACGGAGATGGGCCCAGAGACCGACCCGGTGGTCATCGTCCGCTTCATCGGCTCCTCCGAGTTCTCCACGGACCTGCGTACCCTCCTCCAGAGTATCTGCGAGCAGATCGCCATCAACTACCGCTGCCTCATCCACTTCCTGCCCAACAAGATCCAGGAAATGAGAGAGCTGCTGGTCAACCTCCTGGGGGAGTCCTCCTTCCACCGGCCCCTGGTCATCGTCCTGGACTCCCTGGAACAGCTCTCGGAGGCCGACGAGGCCCGGAAGCTCTGGTGGCTCCCTGTCCACCTCCCACGCACCGTCCGCATTGTGGTGTCCACCCTGCCCAACAAGCATGGCATCCTCCAGAAGCTGCGCAGCCTCATTCACGACGAGGGACGCTACGTGGAACTCGTCCAGAGAGACCGCAAGGCCTGCAGCCAGACCCTGAAGCAGCAGCTGCTCGGGGTCAAGAGAAAGGTCACCTCGGGTCAGCAGATCTACGTGAACGAAGCGCTGGCCAAGTGCACCCTGCCCATGTTCGTCAACCTCATCTACCGGGAGGTGGTGCACTGGAGGTCCCATAAAGATGTGGATGATAAGTCTCTCTGCTCCACGGTGCACGAGAGCATCGAGCATCTCTTCTACTCGGTGGAGAACAAGCTTGGCCAGAGGTTTGTCTTCAGGGCTCTCGGCTACATCACCATGGCCAAGGCGGGCCTGACTGAAGTGGAGCTGGAGGACATTCTCTCCTTGGATAATAGTGTTCTTAGCGACATCATGGTGAGCTCCAACCTAAAGAACCCACTGAGGATTTCATATGATCTAGTGGCAAGGCTCAAAGAGGAACTGGAGGGTTATCTGATAGAGAGGCAGGTCCGGAATGTGACCCTGATGGTGTGGGCTAACCGACATTTACACCTTATCGCCCAGAAGCTGTACCTAGGCAACGAGGAGGATGTCCACCAGATGCATAGCCTCCTGGCCGAGTACTTCCTGGGAGCGTGGTCCGGCGGCAGGAAGAAGATCTTCCACTGCGACAACAACCACTTCGCCTCCCTCAACATCTCGCACCACAAAAACCCCCACCACCAGCAGTCCCACGAGAAAGCCTCCTCTGACAAGTACTCTTACGACAGGCAGACGCCGGAGCAGCCCTGGGTGTTCCAATGTAACCTCTTGGAGCCGGACATCTTCTTTGTGAATCACAGGAAGATGACAGAGCTCCTCTACCACCTGACCAGGAGCGGCCGCACCGACGACCTCATGTTCGGCGTCATCATGAACTTCAGCTGGCTCTACACCATGATCAAAATAGGCCAGTTCGAAAAGGCCCTGACGGACATCGACCTAGCCTACAGCTACTCCCAAGAGAAAGAGCTCAAGTTCTTAGCCACCACACTGCGTAGCATCAAAGTCAAAGTGATGAAGAGCCCGGCGTCGTTGTCCGCGGAGCTGCAGCAGAGGCTCCTCCCCGTGGTCACCTCCCTCCCCAAGCTCCGACACCTCCTCCTGGAATGCGACAAGGACGGACCCAAATACTGCTCCATCGTGCCCCTCCACTCCTCCATGGACGTTACATACAGCCCGGAGAGGCTGCCGCTGTGCACCAGCTACATGCAGATAGTGGAGATCCTGCCCACCCTGGCCCCCAACATCGTGCTGGTGGCCCTGGAGGACGGGTCCGTCAGCACCTGGGATGTGGAGAGCCGGCAGCTCCTCCGGCAGATCGACACCGCCCGGTCGGTGGTGCTGGGCATCAGGCTAACCACAGATGAGAAGTATCTGGTAGTAGCCACCACCAAGAACACACTGCTCATCTACGACAATCACAAGTCTTGTTTATTGTCTGAGGTGGACATCAAGGGGTCCAAGCACTGCGGCATCACTGGAGGCGTGGCCTTTATCAATGGGTTCACCCTGTCCAGCCACCATGCGCTAGCTTGGCTGGAGGCCAGTAAAGATGTCAATGTCATTGACCTACTCTATGGTTGGCCCCTCTACCAGTTCCACTGCTGGTATGAGGTCACATGTGTCCAGTGCTCCCCAGATGGAATGTATGCCTTCTGCGGTCAGTACCTCAACACCACATCCATCTTCCATTTGGGGAACGGGGACAAGCTGGCCACGGTGACGTCCGAGTTTTCCGGCGGTTTCGTCAAGTCCATCTTAGTCCTGGACACCCTTTACCAGATGGTGATGATCGACAATGAAGGGAGTCTGTCGGTGTGGAACACCAAAGAGATCACCAATCCTCGCCTGATGGAAGACTACGACTGCAGGGGTGATGAGAGCGAAGTGGTGGGCATCGAGCTCTCCGAGGACCAGCGCTCCATCCTCATCTGCAAGGCCAGGAGCATCGAAGTCCTAGACACCAAGGTGTGGAAGATGGTGGAGAAGTTTAAGGCCAAGCGCAGCGAGCGTTTCGTGGCTGCCGTCCTCTCGAAGAATGGCCAGAGTATCGTGGCCTCCATGGAGAACACCTCGTCTATTTTTGTGTGGAGGAGAGACAGTGGGCAGTGCATGGCCAGCCTGATCGAGATCTCAGGGGCCATCGTCAAACTCATCAAATCCACCCACCATAACCTCCTCCTCTCTGTAGCCAGCAGTGGAGTGCTGTCAGTCTGGGACATAGACATCATCACCGCCATGTCCAACATTGACAAAACAGGCAAGAGGATCCAGAGCTTACAACTCTCTGGTAGGGAGGACTATGTGTTCACAATGGACGGCTCCGAGTCCATTCACAAGTGGAACTTCAGCACCGGCTTCATCGAGACGGTTTTTAAACATGAGGGCTTGGTGGAGAACTGTGTACTAACGTCCTCAGGCGACCTTATGGTAACGTCGGACGACAAGAGCAGCCAGTACATCTGGCAAACTGCCACGGGAGAAAATATCTTCCGTATAAACGGACAGAAGATATCCCAACTCCTCATCACCCACAATGACCAGTTTGTGGTGTCCCTCTGTGAGCAGAATGCCTCCAGAGTCTGGAGGCTTGCCACCGGCCACAAGGTGTGTAACATCTTGGTGACCCTTCAGAATGCACTGATAACCACCGCCAACACCTTCCTGGTTGGAACCACAAAAAACAAGCTTCTAGCCGTCAGCCTCTGGTCAGGCAGTGTCTCCAAGAAGTTTGTCTGTGACGATGGCATTACTATTGTCAACTTCAAGCTCATTCCCGACTGCCCGGATTTTGTGGTCTTCATCACATCCACAGAGACAGTGTTCATCTGGAGCGTAGCGGACGAGTCCGTCTGCAGGCGCGTCCAACTGCCTACCAACTTCTTGAAGAACCTGGAAGACTTTCAGATCTCGCCAAACGGGAAACTGGGCATTGTCTCCAAGGGAGATGAGAACATTAATGTATTGGACCTTCACAGTGGGAAGCTGAGGCTGGTCCATGCCGCGGGCATCATATGGAGACAGAGGCTTTCCAGAGATGGCCGGTACCTGGTCTACGTCTGCTTCCGGAACTGCGAGGAGGACGACGAAGCGGGCGTGGTGTCGAATCTGATCGTGATGCGCCTGGCGGACGGCAAGAGCATCGGCACCTGCTCGCTTTACAAGACGCCGACTTTCCTGTGCCTCTCCCAGCGGGCGCTCAACATCATCATCGGCTTCGAGGACGGCAGCATCGGGACCTACACCGTGGTGGACCGCGTGGACGCCGCGCTCAAAATCAAGATCGCCACCTCAAACAGCCGTCAGATCGTCAACAACGCGTCGCAGAAGGTGCGGCCCAAGTGCGGCAACCATGCCTTCAAGACCATCGCCGACTGCGTGTGGAGGGAGTCGACAGAGGTCTTCTCCAGAGACAGCCCCATCAACGTGTCCGATTCAGGCGAGGCAGAGACCACCACCCCCACTAAGAAGAGCGAACTGTTGCAGTGAGAGGGTGGAGGAGGGTGGTGGTGGGGAGGGGGAGGGTTTCTCTGGGGTTGCAGTTGACTCATGTTTACAGCCACCTGGTTCAGCTGCAGAGGTCAGCCCCCTGGGTAGTTTATGGGCCGACCGATTTAACGCTGCACTCAAGTCATGTGTTACTGACGACAATATCAATTTTGTTTTGGTTTTTCATACAATGACTGTTAGAAACAGAGCTGTTTGGAAAAAAGGAGATAGAGAAAAAACTGTTTATGAGGTCTATTTGGTTGCCATTATGTGTCCTTTTGCATTTGAAGAACAAGGTTGATATTCAAATGTCTCAGTTTAAACATTTCCAAAGCCATTCCAGTGAGCTTGACCACTCTTCCTTACACATACACGTTTGATTTATTTACACATTAAGCCATAATGTTGTTTGTAAGATGTGGATTTATGTTTGTTTTGATACCATCAATTAGTACTGTACAAAAAGGAAGAACTATATAAATATGTGTACATATCTCTTTTGGCTGCTGCAATTTGTGCAACTCCTTAAAAATGTTATGTTGTGCTTAATGCAATCAAAGTGAGTGCCTGGATTTTTAAATGTCTTTTTTTCTTTAGCAGACTACAGAGATTTATGAAGATGCAGGGACTTTATAAACATAGTATATATGGTTCGGGGGCTTGAAAGGTTACGCCTCACTACAGCTCCAGTAAGCGCAGTGAGGCACATTTCAGAAATGTATTCTGCTGTGTAGGCGGTTGTCAGAAGACTGAGAACATGTTTAAGCATCAGCCAGGGATAGTTTGTTACTGTAATGCAGACTTCAAATGTAACTTTTTAAGCACCATAACTGTACATACAGTAGAACCATATAGAGTACTAGTGTACCATTATGTTATACATGTAAATTATCAAAGAAGATAAAAGTATTGGAAGGTGAATTGCAGGATCTTTTGTTGACTGCAAAGATGGGTTTACGGTGTGATCTACTGTCTCCTTGTATTAAAGATGTGTACACAACTGGTCTAACTTTACCTGAATTTGCTCACCCTTGTATTTTCATCATCTTGGAGGGCAACACAATTATTGAGCATACTCTGTAGCATTTTACCACACGCATTGGCGCCTTAAAACATCTTGTTTTTAATGGTCAGAGGATTTCTTTTTGTTGTTTTTGAATGATCCGATTGTCCGCAATGAGTCCAGTGTCAGTACTACAGAACAATGATTATCATTATGTGGTTTTGAGAGCACTTTATGAATGCTTTTTGAAAGGTAAGGGTAACACTGGTAATCTTTATATTCTGGTGGCTTTGCCTTTTTAATCCCAAATCATCGCTGGATTATGGGATGTTGAGTTATATTGAAAGAAACAGTTTGGAAAGGATGATACCAACTATATTACCATACTATTATTTGTCAGATATTTTTGTCGATCAACTGTTTGAAGGGCTAGTGTATCTCTAATTGTATGTTTCCTCTGTTCAGCAGTTGAGACATTCGCCCGACAGTAACTAAAGACCTGTAGCAGTTTCAAGCTTTAAAATATTGAATTGCCCTGAAACAAACTTAATACGTTTCCAAATCTAGAATTATCATACAGTGTATTTGCCAAAGTTCCTATCTAAGTTCGAAGTTCCATTCAATCGACAATGAGTTGTTTTAAGGCTTGTGATGACATCATTACCACATTGTTTTAGTGTTATATTCAGTGAATTATGTTCAAACATAGTAGAGAAAAAAAAAGTACTATCTTTGCTAAGAAGTTTAAGTGAGTCCACTTATATATTGGAATGCCAGTTTAAGAGTATATTTGAATGTGATCATATGGAAGCCAGTATATGGTATTATTGTATGTTATGTAACTTGAATGACTTTTAATAACTTACATGTTTGCAACACATAGTTGGCATACTGGTGTTGAATGTTTCTACGGTATTCTTTGTATTGTCAGAACTGACTTACCTGTTTAGAGATTTATATTTTCATAAATGTTGTACTTACTTACCATTTTGTTACAGAGTTGTCTAACTGGAATTATTCTAACAGAAAAGAAACTTATGTCTGAAGCAATATGAAATAGTGTGTATGCATTGTTTGTATGGAACATTTTAGTGTAATAAAATGGTTCACTTTTGCCTCCACCTTCCTCGTGATTTTTGGTTTTGTCACAAGTTCTTACCAGTTCAAAATATGAATAATTGTACATGTCTCACCAGTTGAACATATGAAGAGGTTTATATGTCTCTCCAGTTTAAGAAGAAGTTTACTGTACATGTCTCGCCAGTTTAAGAAGTTTAAAGAAAAACTACATATATAAAAGGAGAAAAAGAAAAGAAAGAAAAAGGATGTTCATTAAATAATAATAATAATAATAATACAAAAAAGTGAATTATAAACAGTATATATAGAGAAAATCAGTATAGTGTTACATTAAAACAGGTCTAGCATTGCGACATGCAGTTACACATTCCCCTGATAGTTGTGCAGTAGCTCTCTCTTCCTCTTCTCTCTCTCATGAAAACACACTCACTCTCTCTTATTTCTTATGTCAAATATACAGCCTGTACTACACTCACAAACATACATGCACAAACACACACACACACAGAGCGTACGATGTTTTGATGGGGAGATAATTGCTCTGCCTGCTTGGTGCTCAGCCCCAGACCTGTGGTGAATAATTCCACTAGATGACAGTGTCATTATCATAAGACCATGGATATACACACATAAACACACACACACATTGGCAAACATATGCACACACACTCACACACAAGCTAAACAAATCCAGGATCTATGATTGGTTGATGATGCTTGTAGCTTTGGCCTACCGTTTGCCAGTGTGTGTGTGTCTCTGTGTGTGCGTGTGTCTGTGTGTGTGTGTGTGTGTGCGTGTGTGTGTCTGTGTGTGCCGTCTCCACGGAGACAGCAGCTCCAGAGTGTGGGTAAGCAGGTGGCCACGCCCTGCATTGTAATGATGGTGATCTCATGTCTTTCAGCTGTGCTGGTCTAACAGGGCCTGGCCTGTCCACCTGCCTCACACAACCATGCCTAATCACACCGCTTGTCAAACAGCAGGACTGGCTCAACCACTACACAGTGTGCGTGTGTGTGGGGGGGGGCGTGTGTGTGTGTCTGACACTTAAGTACAGTATGGCTTTAAGTCTTATTTACTCAGCCAAAAATAACAGGTTCATTGTTGACTGTATTGACACTTGAGTACAGAGGCCCTCTTGTCATTTCAGTCTTTTTCCACTCCTCTGTTTTACGACCTACCGTCAGCACTGGGTGGCCTATGAGTCATCCTCTCTCTCTCTCTCTCTCTCTCTCTCTCTCTCTCCCTCTCTCTCTCTCTACCTAGTACAGTAAGTACAGGAAGATTACACCAGCTCGGACTAAAAACATTTATCTGACTGTGGGCTGAAGTTTTAATAGAAGTGGTGCCCTCACCTACAGTAGCTGTCCAAAAGAAAATAAAACTCTACATCCTTGTAGATAGGGAGACAGTCATGGTTGAACTGTACACGTTGGTTTTGTTTGAGTACAGTATGCTAAAAGGCCTTGCCAGGACATGGAATGTTGACAAAGGGCAACGCAGTCTGCGTTCTAACAAACCTGTCCTTTCAAAGGACGCCTGCGTTCCAAGTCTCGGACGCGAGGCATGTAACTTATTATTGGATGGTTACCGATGCAAATCATGACATCAGGTCACAGCTATGTCACCGTGCAGCGATTGAACGGCTCCGACATTTTTGGATCTTTAACCGTCCGTTTTGGCTCGAAATGTCGATTTGATATTTGGGTCTCAGATTTCCAGTAGGACACTGTATTGTAAACACACCCTGGTTATGAAAGATTACCGGTATGAGCCACTGGCCTAATTCCCCCTTGAAGTGAAGCATGCTGGGAAGGAGGGAATTGGATCCTGGATCCTGGCAGTGCCTCTCTGTCGCTGGGTATCTGGGTAAATTGTGCTGCTCTGATTCCAGGTGAGCCGGTGGAAATTGGGATGTCCTCAGAACTGTGCGTCTGCGACGGGTTCATGAGATTACCGGGGCGGTCTGAGAGACGCTGCGTCGGCAGAAGCTCAGAAGATTGAGGAGAGCAACAGAAAACTAGGAGGAGGACGTTCTGTGTTTGGGAAATAGGGGGAAAAGAAATATGAGCCAAATACAACCTTAGAAGAAGTCATTTTGATTTGTCACACAGCAGTGCACACCAGCACACACGCGCAAAGGGCGACGCGAGGAAACACACACACACACACACACACACACACACACACACACAGGGTCACTGATTAAATGTTCTCTTCTCTATCTTCAACCATCCTTTGGACGACCTGCTCTACCTCCTGAGCAACATCCACCCGCAGCAATGCAGGGTTGCAGCAATACTATAGTCAAGGTTGTTTGCTGTTTCTACATCGAATACATTTACAGATGTGTGAAATACGTCAGTGTGCTCACAGTGAGACAATGAACAAGAGAACACAGCGTGCAAACGCAGGGCTGTTTGAAAACCAGATCAAAATGAAGATACGTTAATGGTGATATACAACGGCCTAAGTAACAGTTAAACATCTTAAACAAAGACACTATGGCTTCGACCATCAAAGGCACACAAAGTCAATTTGAACACCAAGGTTGGATTGGGCGGCGGTGAGTTGACATACAGGCCACCGTACAATTCAAATAACATTATATTTTCATTCTGGGAGGACTGACAGAGACTTAAGTGTTAGATTTTGCTTCTGTAGAAACGTGTTCCTTCAGATGTTTGCTAACTCGTCATCGTTTTTCTTCAGGACACGCTGACATGTCTAAATATTATTTTTGGGTCAACATCATGAAGTCATTTCTCATGCTTTTCAAATATGGGCTTCACAGAAGAATGTGCTCTGGGGAAAGAGGGCTAGTTTGTTTAAGCAGACGACCACAGAGAAAAGTGGGTCAGCGGAGATCCTGTCCAATCAGCGCTGTCCTGTCCAGAGACTCGCCATGGGCTGGGTTGAGCCTCTGCTTTGATCCAGTAGAACGTCTCCTGGTCTCTCTTTAATCCAGTAGAACGTCTCCTGGTCTCTCTTTAACCCAGTAGAACGTCTCCTGGTCTCTCTTTAATCCAGTAGAACGTCTCCTGGTCTCTCTTTGATCCAGTAGAACGTCTCCTGGTCTCTCTTTGATCCAGTAGAACGTCTCCTGGTCTCTCTTTAACCCAGTAGAACGTCTCCTGGTCTCTCTTTGATCCAGTAGAACGTCTCCTGGTCTCTCTTTAACCCAGTAGAACGTCTCCTGGTCTCTCTTTAACCCAGTAGAACGTCTCCTGGTCTCTCTTTGATCCAGTAGAACGTCTCCTGGTCTCTCTTTGATCCAGTAGAACGTCTCCTGGTCTCTCTTTGATCCAGTAGAACGTCTCCTGGTCTCTCTTTGATCCAGTAGAACGTCTCCTGGTCTCTCTTTGACCCAGTAGAACGTCTCTCTTTGATCCAGTAGAACGTCTCCTGGTCTCTCTTTAACCCAGTAGAACGTCTCCTGGTCTCTCTTTGATCCAGTAGAACGTCTCCTGGTCTCTCTTTGATCCAGTAGAACGTCTCCTGGTCTCTCTTTGATCCAGTAGAACGTCTCCTGGTCTCTCTTTGACCCAGTAGAACGTCTCCTGGTCTCTCTTTGATCCAGTAGAACGTCTCTCTTTGACCCAGTAGAACGTCTCCTGGTCTCTCTTTGATCCAGTAGAACGTCTCCTGGTCTCTCTTTGACCCAGTAGAACGTCTCCTGGTCTCTCTTTGACCCAGTAGAACGTCTCCTGGTCTCTCTTTGACCCAGTAGAACGTCTCCTGGTCTCTCTTTGACCCAGTAGAACGTCTCCTGGTCTCTCTTTGACCCAGTAGAACGTCTCCTGGTCTCTCTTTGACCCAGTAGAACGTCTCCTGGTCTCTCTTTGATCCAGTAGAACGTCTCCTGGTCTCTCTTTGACCCAGTAGAACGTCTCCTGGTCTCTCTTTGATCCAGTAGAACGTCTCTCTTTGATCCAGTAGAATGTCTCCTGGTCTCTCTTTGACCCAGTAGAACGTCTCTCTTTGATCCAGTAGAACGTCTCCTGGTCTCTCTTTGACCCAGTAGAACGTCTCTCTTTGATCCAGTAGAACGTCTCCTGGTCTCTCTTTGATCCAGTAGAACGTCTCCTGGTCTCTCTTTGACCCAGTAGAACGTCTCCTGGTCTCTCTTTGATCCAGTAGAACGTCTCCTGGTCTCTCTTTGACCCAGTAGAACGTCTCCTGGTCTCTCTTTGATCCAGTAGAACGTCTCCTGGTCTCTCTTTGACCCAGTAGAACGTCTCCTGGTCTCTCTTTGATCCAGTAGAACGTCTCTCTTTGATCCAGTAGAATGTCTCCTGGTCTCTCTTTGACCCAGTAGAACGTCTCTCTTTGATCCAGTAGAACGTCTCCTGGTCTCTCTTTGACCCAGTAGAACGTCTCTCTTTGATCCAGTAGAACGTCTCCTGGTCTCTCTTTGATCCAGTAGAACGTCTCCTGGTCTCTCTTTGACCCAGTAGAACGTCTCTCTTTGACCCAGTAGAACGTCTCCTGGTCTCTCTTTGACCCAGTAGAACGTCTCTCTTTGACCCAGTAGAACGTCTCCTGGTCTCTCTTTGACCCAGTAGAACGTCTCTCTTTGATCCAGTAGAACGTCTCCTGGTCTCTCTTTGATCCAGTAGAACGTCTCTCTTTGATCCAGTAGAACGTCTCCTGGGGGACTTTACGGTCTCTCTCCACTCAGCATATCCTTTCTTCAGTCTTGTCTCTTTTCTTTAATTTTGTAAACGGGAGAATATATTTTGGTACACCTCTCTTTCTGTCTCTCCCTTTATTCCTCTCACACTCTCTTTCCCCTCTTTCTGTCTCTCCTCCTCCTCCTCTCTGTCCCTCTCTTTCTGTTACTCTCTTCCCCTTCTCTCTCTGTCCCTCTCTCTCTCTGTCCCTCTCTCTCTCTCTCTCTCTGTCCCGTTCTTTCTATCTTATCCTCCCTCTCTCCCCTTCCCTCTCCCCCTACTCCTCCTTCTCTCTGTCTCTGTTCCTCTCCTCCTCCTCCTCTCTGTCTCTCACTCTGTCCCTCTCCCCCTACTCCTCCTCTCTCTCTCTCTGTCTCTCTCTCTCTGTCCCTCTCCCCCTACTCCTCCTCTCTCTCTCTCTGTCTCTCTCTCTCTGTCCCTCTCCCCCTACTCCTCCTCTCTCTCTCTCTGTCTCTCTCTCTCTGTCCCTCTCCCCCTACTCCTCCTCTCTCTCTCTCTGTCTCTCTCTCTCTGTCCCTCTCCCCCTACTCATCCTTCTCTCTCTCTCTCTCTCTCTCTCTCTATCTCTCTCTCTCTCTATCTCTCTATCCCTCCCCTCCTGTCTCCGGCCCCAAGACAATCTCTGTGTCCATACTCAGAAGAACCAGGAACATGGTCCCGTGGATCAAGTAGTCCATACTCAGAAGAACCAGGAACATGGTCCCGTGGATCAAGTAGTCCATACTCAGAAGAACCAGGAACATGGTCCCGTGGATCAAGTAGTCCATACTCAGAAGAACCAGGAACATGGTCCCGTGGATCAAGTAGTCCATACTCAGAAGAACCAGGAACATGGTCCCGTGGATCAAGTAGTCCATACTCAGAAGAACCAGGAACATGGTCCCGTGGATCAAGTAGTCCATACTCAGAAGAACTAGGAACATGGTCCCGTGGATCAAGTAGTCCATACTCAGAAGAACCAGGAACATGGCCCCGTGGATCAAGTAGTCCATACTCAGAAGAACCAGGAACAAAAAAGCAAAGCAAAAGCAAAACAAACAAAAAAAGAGGGAGGAGGAGAGGAGGAGGAGATGAGAGAGGAGGAGGAGAGGAAAGAGGAAGAGGAGATGAGAGAGGAGGAGGAGAGGAGAGAGGAGGAGAGGCTGATTGAACGCCTTTGAGGGCGTTTTGAAGGGGCGCTTGTTCTGCATGTCACATGTCTCCCTTGTTGGTGTCATGTCTTGTCTCTGTGCCAAGATGGCTGCCCTCTCTGCTGGCTGATATGCAGGTGGAAAAACAGCTCTGGTTTCCTGTTTCCAGAAAATCTGATATTCAAGAAGGTTTTTTTTTTTGCTGCTACCCTAGCTTGCAAGTGCGTGAGCGCACACACACACACACACACACACACACACACACTCTCTCCCTCCTTTTCCTCACGCTCCCTATGTATTGGCTGGTGGTGATCACAAATAGTTGATGCTATATTGACTGGCGAGTTATGGGCGTAACTAACTATATTGACTGGCAGGTATATGCAAACATAGCCTGTTTGATATCCTATTTACAAAACCTCTATCAGGTATCCTTATCAAAACAGAGGAACCGGTTCTGGGCAGGTGAGACTGAGCATGGCACAGCTGTGTTATGTACAAGGAATTGTGTTCACAAATATTTGCATATTCGCATTCAAATATTTCTGAGTAAATTTGTGCCAGAGAGTGTTTTAGAGGATATTGACTAAAATACACTCTTTGGTTTTAAGTTCTTTAGGTTTTAAGTTCTTCTACAATTCATTAGCGTGACTTATCAATTAAACAGTCCCATATCCCACTCTCGATATAAAGACGGGACACAAGTGGTTAAAAGGTGAGCGGGGGCAGGATTGTGAGGTTGTGTGATCCCGGCTGAGGTCACATGATTAGTCATTAACGCCACTAGCAGCTCACTAGGGTGACATGGGAGGGACATGGGACACGCCGGCCACGGGGGACACAGCAGCCACGGGGGACGTCCCCTTCCCAGAGACACGGAGCCCTGCTAGTTCAGGATGAGACAGGAAGACGCCTCGTTCAGTGTTCGCGATGATTTGAACCCTTTCTGGAGTGAGGTGGATCCGAGACATACATGATTGCTGAAGTTTTCCTGGATTTGTTTTTAGATTAACGGCGCTCATCGAGGGGCCACACCTTGGTTACGCGCGACAGGTAAGAACATCATCTCTCTACCTCTATCCGTCGCCCCTGTGCTGAGCAGGCGAAATGCGAAGGAAAAGTTGGCCATCTTGTGTAGTGTAGGCTATGTTTATGTGTTTTCGCTTATAGCCTACGTTATATCCACAACAACAACAACAACAACAGCGGTAAAGTTGGGTTTTAACGATGGCCTTTCTATTTGATGGGGTTGTGAAGCAGGTGTGCGCACCTGTCCTCGAGCGTCTGTCAGAAGCACATTCAGTTCAATCAAAGCTTTATTTTATTTTATTTTCAGTCCCATGGAGGATAAAGAGTTGAACAGACAGACCTGACATGAAATGATTCCCCACTCTGTGTTAGTTTAATGTCGTCCGGCTCCAGCCCGTGAATCGCACGCCCACTTTAATTTCCCAAATGCGATTCGAGGTCTGTAAAGGGTCTCGTCCAGAGTGATAATGTATAGGCTAATATAATAGGCCTTTATATAATATATTCATAATATAGATTATATTATAAATATAATAGTGTTAATGCTATCAATAATTGCCTACCGTTGTGCTCTTGGGCAAGGCTATTGCTGTAACTCCAGCACTCATTTCTGCAACCCCAGCACTAGTTCATAAGTCACTTTGGATAAAAGCTTCTAGCCTACTAAAATGCAAAGTAAAGGAGACATTTGGAAAGTTGCTGACTACTTAGCCTGGCAATGAGGGTTAAATGACACATAGAAACAGTTTGTATTAAAACTGGGTGTCTGAAGCACACCTCCCTCAAGGAATATGTGTGTAAAACCTGTGTGTAACGAGGAATATGTGTGTAAAACCTGTGTGTAACGAGGAATATGTGTGTAAAACCTGTGTGTAACGAGGAATATGTGTGTAAAACCTGTGTGTAACGAGGAAATCTACACACAGTGTGGCTTCTAAGGTGGAAAAGACACAGATAGGTTTTGTAGCATATGGTAGATAAGCTCAGTGTTACCTGAACACTCCTCCCCCAAACAGTTGGCAAATGGACAGCTCCTAGTTAATAAGTGAATGCTAGCTAGGGTCGATCCACTACCTCCCAGGGGTGCTCTGAAGCCAGTCCAGCCTGGCCTTGGGCTGTGTTTGCTTCCTGCGTACCTCAAACACACAAACTCAAAGTCATTCAGCTGGAACTAATGTTAGACTTCAAAGTATGTTGGGACTTTGACACAGGATTCCTTGTGGGATATCTCCTGTCTTGTAGCCTATTTGTTCCAGCTTAGGTTTCAGGTAATTGAGAGGCGATGGTTTGCAAACACTGTTGCCCTTACGTCGTACCTGTGGGTGCAAACACTTTTGAGACATGATGTCACCGGCTCTCCTAGTTCACGAGCCCACGGTCAGTCAGTGAATCCCAGAATCCCATTTTCCTGTGAGACGTTTTGGGCCAAGAAAGAGAGGAGTAGAGGACTCTGTGTTAGGGAAGTAGAGAATTATGTTGATAAAAACAAACGCGTAGGGAGTCAGAGAGAGGGAAGTGAGGTCTTATCAACTTCCTACTCGCCCCAGGCTTTTTCAAAGGTGTTTGGGGAACACACACACACACACACACACACACAATGACATCACTTTCCTAAACCCCTATTTAGTTGCTGCTTTGAATGATTTAAGCCGTTGAATGACATGACATTTCAGATGTTGACATATCAGCTATTCATGATTCTTAACCCTTGCCGTGCCCGATGGGTTAAGCCCTGTGACAAGCTGCTATGCCCCATCATCCCCTGACTGTCCCTCAATGTCCCCTGACTGTCCCTCCAATGTCCCCTGACTGTCCCTCCAATGTCTCCTGACTGTCCCTCCAATGTCCCCTGACTGTCCCTCCAATGTCTCCTGACTGTCCCTCCAATGTCCCCTGACTGTCCCTCCAATGTCCCCTGACTGTCCCTCCAACATCCCCTGACTGTCCCTCCAACGTCCCCTGACTGTCCCTCCAACGTCCCCTGATTGTCCCTCCAACATCCCCTGACTGTCCCTCCAACATCCCCTGACTGTCCCTCCAATGTCCCCTGAGTGTCCCTCCAACATCCCCTGACTGTCCCTCAATGTCCCCTTACTGTCCCTCCAATGTCCCCTGACTGTCCCTCCAATGTCCCCTGACTGTCCCTATGCACCGGAGCCTTGCGGAACCATAATATTGATGCCTCTCTGTTGAGCGTTTGATGTCTAATGAGCACGCGCCGTGTCTCGCGGGTCCGAATTTTTTTGTGTAGCCTACTCGAGTCGTCATGACTCATCACCGCAGCAACGGGCGCCAAGGCAACCCAGCCGGGCTTCACCTGGGCTTATTAAAATGAACAAACCCCACGATGACGTGTCACTGTATGCTCGTGGCTCGCCGCGGACAAAGCAATCTGGTGAAGTCAACATCGACCACGCTGGGTTCGGGATTTAGACGCTAGCTTTGCGCTACTTCATGCTAACTGAACGTATGACGACATGAAGAGGTAGGTCTGCAGCGTTTACTTAATACAGTCATATTCCTTACAAAAGCAGGATAAATATGCGTTGTGGCAAATTATTTCCTGGTGTGACCGCTGCTTCTGATTACCTGTCTGTATATCTCTGTCTGACAGACAGCAGGAGAGAGAAGGGGGCTCAGAGAGCTGATTCAGAACCACAACCAGGGCTGTTTAAAATACTTTAAAAGGCACAACGATGATAAGAACGGTCCTTAATGGATGCCTTATCAAGTTGTTCTACATGAGTACTTTCACGATAACACACACACACACACACTCTCTCTCTCTCTCTCTCTCTCTCTCTCTCTCTCACACACACACACACACACACACTCTCTCTCTCTCTCTCTCTCTCTCACACACACACACACACACACACACTCTCTCTCTCTCTCTCTCTCACACACACACACACACACACAGGTATATAACATAAAGGGAAGGTGAGGAAGTGAGGCTGGAAGAGATGTAGTGAGTGAAATGGTAGATGGCCAGGGAGAGAGAGAGAGAGAGAGGGGGAGGGAGGGGGGGAGGGAGGGAGGGAGGGAGAGACAGAGGGAGAGAGAGGGCGAGAGAGAGACAGAGGGGGAGAGAGAGAGGGAGGGAGAGAGAGGGAGAGAGGGGGAGAGGGAGGGAGAGGGAGAGAGAGGGAGGGAGAGGGAGAGAGAGAGAGAGAGAGAGAGGGGATAGAGAGAGGGGAGAGAGAGGGAGGGAAGGAAAGAGGGGGAGAGAGAGAGAGAGGGAGGGAGAGAGGGGGAAAGAGTGAGAGAGGGAGGGAGAGAGGGAGAGAGAGGGAGGGAGAGGGAGGAAGAGAGGGAGAGAGAGGGAGGAAGAGAGGGGGAGAGAGACAGGGAGTCAGACCCGTTTGCCCACTTCTCCCGATGACCACACCCTCCCAAGTCACACATGAATCTGATCTCCCTACCCACTGTCCCTGTGCTCTCTCTCTCACACACACACACACACACACACACACACACACACATACACACACATACACACACACACATGCACATTACCTGTAAAAAGTTATGTCATATAATAATGTAATATCACACCTTATATAAGCTGTTCTTTGGTCACCAGATTGTTCCAGTAGATTCTGCCACACAATCTCCGTCTTTGTGTTCAATATGAAAGTCCCATCTCCATTGTTGGATAGTTCAGCACTAGCCTCTGGCATACCAGCCTCTCATAGTTATTACCAGCCTCTCATAGTTATTACCAGCCTTTCATAGTTATTACCAGCCTCTCATAGTTATTACCAGCCTTTCATAGTTATTACCAGCCTCTCATAGTTATTACCAGCCTCTCATAGTTATTACCAGCCTCTCATAGTTATTACCAGCCTTTCATAGTTATTACCAGCCTCTCATAGTTATTACCAGCCTTTCATAGTTATTACCATCCTCTCATAGTTATTACCAGCCTCTCATAGTTATTACCAGCCTCTCATAGTTATTACCAGCCTCTCATAGTTATTACCAGCCTCTCATAGTTATTACCAGCCTCTCATAGTTATTACCAGCCTCTCATAGTTATTACCAGCCTCTCATAGTTATTACCAGCCTCTCATAGTTATTACCAGCCTCTCATAGTTATTACCAGCCTCTCATAGTTATTACCAGCCTTTCATAGTTATTACTAGCCTCTCATAGTTATTACCAGCCTCTCATAGTTATTACCAGCCTCTCATAGTTATTACCAGCCTCTCATAGTTATTACCAGCCTCTCATAGTTATTACCAGCCTCTCATAGTTATTACCAGCCTCTCATAGTTATTACTAGCCTCTCATAGTTATTACCAGCCTCTCATAGTTATTACCAGCCTCTCATAGTTATTACCAGCCTCTCATAGTTATTACTAGCCTCTCATAGTTATTATTGGCCAAAAGACCTGTGTTCAATTCAGTGTCTTGTTTGAGTAAGAATAAACAGCACAAACGATAAACAATCTATCAAGCTGTTTGTCTCACTCACCCTTGTTTGTGTGCAGGTGTGCCTGTGTGCTCGCTTGGTTCGGCCTGTGTTTGAACCATCAACACAAACCCGCTGGCTAACAGATACGCTGGGCGAGTTCAGATACGCTGGGCGAGTTCAGGCTCTCCGAGACGCTCGTGTCCGGGTCCAGCGTTTCACACGTTAGCCCGCATGTGCTGATGTGTGTGCGTGGCAACTTTTTCAACTGCCGTTTTATGCGCGAGATGTGATATTCTCAAAGCCGGGAGACTTCTGTGTAGCTGTGTTCGAAATCGTTCCCTCGTTCACTCACTCCCTATTCCCTATGTAGTGTTACCCATAGTGAACTACATAGGGAACCATTAAAAGGTTTTCGGACACTACATGGAACGTCATTGCGTCGGATATTCATGGATCACGTAAACAAACCGAGCACATAAATTGTTGAAATTCTAATGATGTGCAAGTGTGGTTTTGTCAACTATGGTGCTGTCTGCTAAGAGCAAGCCCGAGATAGCCAGTTAGCTCACGACAGCAGCTTCCATAACATTAACGGTAACGTTAGCTGTCGGTGGCTAAAGCAGCTAGCTAATATAATATAGCAAACTCAAACGCGCAATAGCAGCAAAACGGCTAGAGGAATCATCGTGATGTTGGCTAACTGCTTTAGCCACCGATAGCTGCTGTCTTCTTCTTCACATCTTCTTCTTCGGTAAAACATGACAGCGTTGCATTGTGGTATACAGGAGAAATTGTAGGGTACATCGTATGTTCACTAGAAATCAACGTGAATTGTGGGTATTTTGTAGTGGACTATATAGTGAATGAAATTAACCGTTGAGAATTCAAACACTACAAAAAAATGGCGGACGCACTATATAGTGCACTATATAAGGAATAGGGAACGGTTTCGAACACAGCTTGTGTGAGAGGGAGAAAGTCTGGTTCTCATTCTCCATCCACAGATTAAACAGACAGCTGCTATAGGCCTCTATCTGGACCGGCCGCTCGGGGCTCCACACCTTGGCTTCAGGGGAAGTAGGCTACTCTTGGAAAATAAACATTTCCTCCTGTGGTTTTGTCGAAACGGACCAGACTCACGCGGTGATTGATTTTCACCCGGATTTCAATCAGATTCACATTTACGGAACAATCTGCTTCGATCTTTTTATTGCGCTCTTTGTCCAAGACGGATCTTTTCAATTTCCTCTCTGGAGGGGAATTGACTAGAGAGTGACTGGGGCTGTGATTCAATAGCACTTTTATCTCTGCTCCTTTCATAAGAAACAGTTGCAATATAATGCGACTGTCAAATGGCGTGAGGAGCCAATAAAGTAATTACCTACTATTACCCTCCCGTGAACAACGACCCAGTATCGGTAAAATGATAGTCATCTGACACAGATTGAATTCCCTACCTCACTATGTGATTTGGTGATTTGGCTGTCATGATGTGGCTTGGAGCCTAACGCCTAACAGGCAGCCTATATGTGATTGAGAGAAGGTGTTGAGGCTCGGTGACATGGCTCTATATTCCAGAAACGCTTTGATTTCTAGTCTACAGTGACAGGTCATCCATAGCTCACATTGGCCGCGTTTCCCGAAACCTTCTAAGCGCTAAAAAGCTCTTTGAGTCTTCTCAAGGCTCCCGTTTGCTTGTTTCGGAGCGGAGAGCTTCTTAGCGCTTCTTAGCGCTTTTAGCGCTAAGAAGGTTTTGGTAAAATGCGGCCATTATCTTCTCCCAATTCCGCTGTTGAAACTTTGGATGATGTTTTATATGGCTGGGATTTCACCTTAAAAACACACCTCTTCGCCTGTGCTGTAGGCCTTCATGTGGGAATCAAACCGACAACCTTGGTGCCCCCAACCCAAGCGTCCATAAAACGAGCCTCCAGACTCCATGGAGCCGTCTTAACAACCTTCTAGCGTTAAGCAGCATCCTGGGTTTCCTTAAAGAACACTTACCTCAGAAAGCGCTTGAGAGCTAAACGCTGTTTAGTTAGCAGGGCGGCGCAGTGGGCCTAACGACCCCGTCTACCCACAATCCCACATGTTCAGCCAAGCATCTGAGCCCTGAGGCAAAGCCTAAATAACGCTAACATCCTCTCATCACTCCCCAGCGCACACACACACTCACACACACACACACACACACACACACACAGACCTCCCTCGGTCCTCAAAGCGATGACTCTGGGATGTTTCATCTGACCCACTGTGAGGCATTATGGGTAGGCTGCGTGCTCGTACACATGCTGAAGTCACATTGTCGGTGCTCAGTCGACTGAAACAAGCTTTTTTGACTTGCAAATGTCACTCATTTCACTACGAGCCTCCGTTCTTCCGGCAAGTCCGGTCAACCACCTGCAGGTGCTGTAGGGGCCCGATGTGCCTCGTAGCCACTGGACCGTGCTTGTGGCCCTGTGTATATAAGGACAAGTGGATTGAGCGTGCTCTAGATACCTTTGGTTCTTGCTAATATTAGCATAGCGAGGCTAACGAGAGAGATAACCCAGCAAGGAGCTGCTCTTAGCGTCGAGAAGCGCCAAAGCTGGATGGGTGCATTGTCTTTGGTCAATGATTGAAAAATTGAAAGTGCACTGAAATGAAGAATTGTGGGAAATAGTGAATTAATTATCATGAGAGGTTCTATCAGACAACACACACACACACGTGCACACACACACACACACACACACAGATGAAAAGAGTATTTTCCTCAGCTTGGGCCTAGCGAGTAGTGAGGCTTGTTAGATGTGTTCCCCAGCTATGGTTGGTATGGGTCCTGTTGTCGGGCTGTGAGAACAGGGTTTCCAGGGATGACAACGGCGTCTGGCTCAGACAGGCAGGCAGACAGACAGACAGACAGGCAGGCAGGCAGGCAGACAGACAGACAGACAGACAGACAGACAGACAGACAGACAGGAAGGCAGACAGACAGACAGACAGACAGACAGACAGGCAGGCAGACAGACAGACAGACAGACAGACAGGCAGGCAGACAGACAGACAGACAGACAGACAGACAGACAGACAGACAGACAGGCAGGCAGCCGGGCCTGTCTGACGCTATCAGGTGGGAGAATATAGATAGATAGATAGATAGATAGATAGATAGATAGATAGATAGATAGATAGATAGATAGATAGATAGATAGACAGACAGACAGACAGATAGATACAAACCCATCATAGCCAGACTGATTGGTTTTCACTGCCGTTGTTTTGGCATTTGGAGACACATGGAAGTGAAAGAGTGCCAGCGTGATTCAGGCGTATTAATCCAGAAACACAGCGCGGGGGGGAGAACCGTCTCCAGATGAGAAAGGAACGCACATCAAAACAGTACGTAGCTATTGTGTAAATATGGCCGCCGTAAGGAAGCACAACACACACTCTGGTACGTGTTTTTTTTGTACACCTAAAATTTCAGATTCAGTGTTATCTATCTCTGTGTTGTTTTTGAATTAAATTGCAGTTGAGTTGTGTTGTTAATAGATAGATATTTATCCCCAAGGGCTAAATATAGAAATGTAATGTCTGTAGCTGTATCACATGGGCATATCATTGAATTCCTCTCACAGATTTTGAAAACATGTAAAAACTGTCTGTTCATGTTTTCAAACATTAAATTTTGTTTCACCCTGACCTCACCCTGACCTCACCCTGACCTCACCGACCGTCCATGTTGTCAGACTGTTTTCTCTTTCACTCACTGCACCGCAGAAACCAAACCTGGAATAAAGAGACTGTGTCCACTCCTTGCTCTTTTTCTCTTTCTCTCTCTTTCTCTCCCCCCTCCCTCTCCTCTCTCTCTCCCTCTCCTCTCTCTCTCCCTCCCTCTCTCTCTTTCTCTCCCCCTCCCTCTCCTCTCTCTCTCCCTCCCTCCCTCTCTCTCTTTCTCTCCCCCCTCCCTCTCCGCTCTCTCCCTCTCTCTCTCTTTCTCTCCCCCTTCCCTCTCCTCTCTCTCCCTCCCTCTCTCTTTCTCTCCCACCTCCCTCTCCTCTCTCTCCCTCCCTCTCTCTTTCTCTCCCCTCTCTCTCTCTCTCCCCCTCCCTCTCTCTTTCTCTCTCCCTCTCTCTCCCTCCCTCTCTCTCTCTTTCTCTCTCTCCCTCTCTCTCTCCCTCTCTCTGTCTTTTTCTCTCCCTCCCTCTCTCTCTCTCTCCCTAGCAGACAAACCTATTCCTGACGGGTTGATTAATTATTTACCCAGGCAAAGAAATGCCAAAGCCTGGAAACACACAGCCAAGAGAGAAAAGGTCACCCCCATCCTACACACACACACACACACACACACACACACACACTCACACACACACTCACACACGCACACAAACACACAAACAAGAATGCAGACACACA
>NC_140250.1:416028-423528 GCF_949987555.1 Borostomias antarcticus | reverse complement strand
GCATGAGCAAAGAGAGATAAAGAGAGATACCTGGAAAGAGAAAGAGAGAGAGAGAAAACAAGTTGAGGGAAAGTGATGTAGAAGAGAGAGGTGTGCACACACACAGAAGAGGAGGAGAGAGGGAGGTTTGAGGGGCGAGAGGATGGATGGAGGGATGGAGGGATGAAGGGAGGGAGGGAGGGAGGGAGGGAGGGAGGAGTGTGAACAGCATAAGGTGTGAGCAGCGGGATGTGTCAGACAGTCTGTTACACTGTCCAGAAATGAAGCCAGTCAGACCTCTCTCTCCTCTACTCCTTCTCTCTCTCACTCTCCTCCTTCTCCCTCTGCCTCCCTCTCTCTCCTCTACTCCTTCTCCCTCTCTCCCCCTCTCTCCCTCCCTCTCCCTCCCTCCCTCTCTCTCTCTCTCTCTCCCCCTCTCCATCTCTCTCTCTCCCCTACTCCTTCTCTCTCTTCTCTTATCAGTCATGTTTTGGTTATGAGAGAAACGGACCAGAGAGCACAGATAAACCATGTGATCATGTGTAGCCAAAACGCAAACGGCGCCCGTGCCCAGCCCAACTAGACCGTAGCTCGGGCGGCGGCGGCGTGACTCCCCGGGCGCCGCGTCCTTGTGTTGACCGGGCGCCGCGACGGCTCATCGATTCCTGGGCGAATGTGATACCTGGACGTCTGGCCACATGTTCCTAAATAGTCAGGCGGGGGTCTTGGCGTGACCCGCGTACCGGAGCTGGGAGAGTCAGGGGGGGTCCTGGGAGAGTCAGGGGGGGTCTCGTACCGGAGCTGGGAGAGTCAGGGGGGGTCCTGGGAGAGTCAGGGGGGGTCTCATACCGGAGCTGGGAGAGTCAGGGGGGGTCCTGGGAGAGTCAGGGGGGTCTCGTACCGGAGCTGGGAGAGTCAGGGGGGGGTCCTGGGAGAGTCAGGGGGGGTCTCGTACCGGAGCTGGGAGAGTCAGGGGGGTCCTGGGAGAGTCAGGGGGGGTCTCATACCGGAGCTGGGAGAGTCAGGGGGGGTCCTGGGAGAGTCAGGGGGGGGGTCCTGGGAGAGTCAGGGGGGGGTCTCATTCCGGAGCTGGGAGAGTCAGGGGGGGGTCCTGGAGAGTCAGGGGGGGTCTCGGCCCCGCCCTCTACAGGCCCTGTTTTA
The DNA here is from genome assembly GCF_949987555.1 of Borostomias antarcticus. Classification (NCBI taxonomy): domain Eukaryota; kingdom Metazoa; phylum Chordata; class Actinopteri; order Stomiiformes; family Stomiidae; genus Borostomias; species Borostomias antarcticus. Next base: position 422,388 of record NC_140250.1, on the reverse strand, counting down.
GGAAGCAGTAGAAGCGCTGGAGAGTCTGATACTGTGAAAGAACAAGTTGTTTAAACAAAGATGGCCGACTGTCTTGCGTCCTCATATCAGCCACATGAGAGAATGACAATGTGTTGCTTTTCGTACCTAACGTCCTCTCTCTCTCTTTCTCTCTCTCTCTCTCTCTCTCTCTCTCCCTCTCTCTTGTCTCTCTCTCTCTCTCTCTCTCTCTCCCTCTCTCTCTCTCTCTCTCTCTCTCTCTCTCTCTCTCTCTCTCTCTCTCTCTCTCTCTCAGCTACATCTATGATCCCTCAGTCCCGGTGGAGGTGAGTAAGAGGGACCCGACGGGCAGCTCTCTGTACCATCGCCACGCCCTCCCGGGCGATGGGGGCCCCCGTGTCTCCGCCCCCGCCAAGCAGAAGGAGGGCTTCCACAACCTGGCCTACAGCAACAGCGCCGGCAAGTACAGCGCCGACACCCTGAAGCTGGAGGTGGACAACAACCACATCAACAGGCTGCACGCCGCCCAGCCCGCCCCCGAGAGGGAGCCGGGCCGCGGGGCCAGGCCGGGGGAGGGGGGGCTCTACATCATCCAGCCGGAGGGTCCCGGAGGGAGATGGGGGGTCCCGCCCTTCCAGAAGCCCCCCAGTCTGCCGGTGTACCCCAGCATCCACGCCCTGGAGCACCTGAACCAGTCGTCCGGCGAGCCCGGGGGGTACGGGAGGGGCGGGGCGGCGGCGTGGCAGGCGTCGGAGCCCTCGCCGGGGGGGTTCGGGGAGAGCTCCTCGGTGGATGAGGGGGTGGGGGGCACGCCGGAGTACCTGTGCGACACGGGCGACGAGGAGAGCGTGCTCTCGGCGGACATCCACACCAGCACCACCAGCCTGTCGTCGGCCGACACCAAGGACGAGGGGCGGCGCGCGGCGGCGGGCGACGCCTCCACGCTGGAGAGCGGCATCGCCGGCGCCAAGAGCGAGGATGAGGACGATGGAGGAGGAGGGGAGGGGGATGAGGACGAGCGGGACGACGCGCAGAGCGTGACGGACTCGATGGTGGCGGAGGCGCTGGCGGCATTGGAGGCGGCGACCGCTGGCGAGGACTACGATTATGATTGATGGCTTCCAAAGAGTTCCCAACCGCTCCGGAATGTTCTATTGATTTTCCACAGAACGATTGGTCACGCTGGCGTACTGCAAAAATCTGCTGACTAACTTCTTCTTTTAAAAAAAATCCTAAATATGATTTTAAAGCCCAAAGTTGATATCAGTCTGGTAAGAAACCACAAACACAAACTATCCCCGCCAAGACTTTGAATCTAATTCAGCTTCAGTAACAGCAAATGTGAACAGGATCCTTGTTTACAGAAATATGGATTTAATTTTTAAACTGGAATCAAAGATATTTTTCTAAGGAGGTCACATGGACACTTATGTGACTTATTTTGCCAACGAGTGGCTCGGTCTGGCGACACAACATTTCCACGACTTCTGTACTGATTCACAAACGCAAGCGAAGAGACGTTTGGTTCTAGACTGTGAAGGGTGAGGGTGTAGGGTCTCCATTCCTAAACGGTCATTGTGTTCCACACTCCCAGGTCTAGTAATGTCAGGTCTAGTCATGTCAGGTCTAGTAATGTCAGGTCTAGTAATGTCAGGTCTAGTAATGTCAGGTCTAGTAATGTCAGGTCTAGTATGTCAGGTCTAGTCATGTCAGGTCTAGTCATGTCAGGTCTAGTCATGTCAGGTCTAGTATGTCAGGTCTAGTCATGTCAGGTCTAGTAATGTCAGGTCTAGTAATGTCAGGTCTAGTCATGTCAGGTCTAGTCATGTCAGGTCTAGTAATGTCAGGTCTAGTCATGTCAGGTCTAGTCATGTCAGGTCTAGTCATGTCAGGTCTAGTAATGTCAGGTCTAGTCATGTCAGGTCTAGTAATGTCAGGTCTAGTCATGTCAGGTCTAGTAATGTCAGGTCTAGTCATGTCAGGTCTAGTAATGTCAGGTCTAGTCATGTCAGGTCTAGTAATGTCAGGTCTAGTCATGTCAGGTCTAGTAATGTCAGGTCTAGTCATGTCAGGTCTAGTAATGTCAGGTCTAGTCATGTCAGGTCTAGTAATGTCATCTCTTATCTCCAAACTGTTCCGCAATATCACTTCCCTTAAGTGAGGTAGGTTTGATCTAGAATATCTGTTTCTGCATTGTTTCCTATACATTACCAGCACCAACTCAGTGGATGTTACAGCCTCAAGCACTCGCTTGATTCATCGTGTAAACAGGTTGAAAGAGGTCACCTCAAGCTATTTTTATATCCTATCAACATTGTTGCTTTTTCTGATGTTATTTATATCTGGTCTGGTGGTTGAATGCTAATGCTCAACGGTTTCCCCGATATCGCCCAACGCTCAGAGAAGTGTGGGACATGAAGTATAGCCTCGTTCTGTAGCATAAGAGGACGTTGGGTCTGTTTGCATCCTCATTCAGGGAGTCCTAACCCCCATCGTGAAGTATAACGTTCCAGCTGAGGGGACAGACATCACCAGACATGAGAAGTTCACAAGGAAGTGAGCTGACCAGCTGATACACTTGCTCACTAAAGTGTCATGTAAACATGGACTCATTTATATGGGATGTTGTTTCAGTGAATGAGCTGATTGAAGGATGTCTTTATTACTGTGCCTATTGAAGTCTTTTTTTTTTGCCAAAATCATTTCTATTCTAATTTGTATTTACTGAACAGAGACGGATGTAGACGTGTAATCTGCGGTGATAATGTACTGCCAAGTAGCCTTAAAGTGATTCTGAATCAATGCAAACCCATTTTCAGGTGCACACCCAGGAGGAATATTGGCCATTTATAATGTGGTTTCTTGAGAAGACATGTTGTACACACCCTCTCAGGCCCCGCCCCTCTCAGCCTCTCTCTGTCTCTCTCTCTCCCTCTCTTTCTCTCTCTGTCCCTTTGTCTCCCCCCCCCCGCCTCTCTCTCTCTCTCCCTCTCCCCCTCTCTCTCTCTCTCCACCCCCCCCTCTCTCCCCCCCTCTCTCTCTCTCCCCCTCCTCTCTCTCTGTCCACCCCCCCTCTCTCTGTCCCCTCCCCCTCTCTCTCTGTCTCCCCCCCCCCCTCTCTCTCTCTGTCTCCCCCTCTCTCTCTCTCTGTCCCCCCCCCCCCTCTCTCTCTCTGTCTCCCCCTCTCTCTCTCTCTCTGTTGTCGTTCTCTCTCTTGCTCCAGGATGTAGACTATATGAAAGCAAAACTGAGTGCGTTACTGTTTGTTCTGGTGTGTGTGTGTGCGTGTGTGTGTGTGTGTGTGTGTGTGTGTGTGTGTGTGTGTGTGTGTGTGTGTGTGAGAGAGTGTGAGTGAATGTGTGTGTTAACACTCTTGTGCATAGGTGTGTGTATAAATTCCCACCAGCCAAGGTGTATGTTATGGGATATTTAAATTACTGTATACATAATACAGTAAACAGCAAGGGGGCCTGTCTCACACACACACTCACACACACACCGACGCTTTAAAGCTGGAAACAGACTAAGTTTGTCCCTCGCCCCACGCCGTCCACTTAGGCTGTGCGTCCCTGTGTCTCCCAGGAGGAGCAGAGCCACTGATGATACTTTTTACAGGAGACTGAAATATCCCTCGTCTACTGATCTTCCTTAATCCCTTTATCTTTTAGCAACCACCCCCCCAACACACACACTCCCAACACACACACACACATGATTTTATCTTTGTAATCTCTTTCTGTCCCTCTTTGGTCTCTCTCTCTAATCACCGACCACGCGTCTCACAATTAGAGGTTTCTGTTTGTAACGTTTCTAAAGCGTCTCTCTCTCTTGTTCTGGAATGTTCCAGGTCTCATTGTTCACTCTGAAGAGCTCTGTCCCAATAACACGCCTGCACCCTGACTGACAACTACAGAGGACTCTTCATTGAGTGTGTGCTTATGTGTGTGTGTGCACGGGTACGCGTGTGTGTGCACGGGTACGCGTGTGTGTGTGTGTGCGTGCGCGTGTGTGTGCGTGCAAGGGGGTACAGTATGTACCCTGCTCTGTGTGTGTGTGTGTGTGTGTGTGTGTGAGGCTGAGTCAGAGGAGTGTGTGTGTGTGTGTGTGTGTGTGTGTGTGTTTCATGTCCCAGGCCTGCTCTCAGCAGGGTGTGAGGACATGTACATGTTGAGCAGTGGAAGCAGCTTGTCCAGTGTATTCTGCTACAGTAGAGCACCTATTCCCTATTATATAACACTGTATCCTGGATAAACCACACGCGCACGCGCACACGCGCACACACACACACACACATGAAAGCTACCCTAGACACACTACAAAGGCAGAACAAACTAAGAGGATTTCAAATGTGTGTATTTTCCAAACGTGTCTCAGTTAATCAATGTAATAAAATGGCCATGAAAACGGTGGGTGCTGCTGATGAGTGATTATTCTCTCTGTTCTTCATATAGTGATGAGTGAGTGATTATTCTCTCTGATGTTCTTCATATAGTGATGAGTGAGTGATTATTCTCTCTCATGTTCTTCATATAGTGATGAGTGAGTGATTATTCTCTCTGATGTTCTTCCTATAGTGATGAGTGAGTGATTATTCTCTCTGTTCTTCATATAGTGATGAGTGAGTGATTATTCTCTTCTATGTTCTTCATATAGTGATGAGTGAGTGATTATTCTCTGATGTTCTTCATATAGTGATGAGTGAGTGATTATTCTCTTCGATGTTCTTCATATAGTGATGAGTGAGTGATTATTCTCTCTGATGTTCTTCATATAGTGATGAGTGAGTGATTATTCTCTCTCATGTTCTTCATATAGTGATGAGTGAGTGATTATTCTCTTCTATGTTCTTCATATAGTGATGAGTGAGTGATTATTCTCTCTCATGTTCTTCATATAGTGATGAGTGAGTGATTATTCTCTCTGATGTTCTTCATATAGTGATGAGTGAGTGATTATTCTCTCTGATGTTCTTCATATAGTGATGAGTGAGTGATTATTCCCTCTGATGTTCTTCATATAGTGATGAGTGAGTGATTATTCTCTCTGATGTTCTTCATATAGTGATGAGTGATTATTCTCTCTGATGTTCTTCATATAGTGATGAGTGAGTGATTATTCTCTCTGATGTTCTTCATATAGTGATGAGTGAGTGATTATTCTCTCTGATGTTCTTCATATAGTGATGAGTGAGTGATTATTCTCTTCGATGTTCTTCATATAGTGATGAGTGAGTGATTATTCTCTCTGATGTTCTTCATATAGTGATGAGTGAGTGATTATTCTCTCTGATGTTCTTCATATAGTGATGAGTGAGTGATTATTCTCTCTGATGTTCTTCATATAGTGATGAGTGAGTGATTATTCTCTCTGATGTTCTTCATATAGTGATGAGTGAGTGATTATTCTCTCTGATGTTCTTCATATAGTGATGAGTGAGTGATTATTCTCTTCGATGTTCTTCATATAGTGATGAGTGAGTGATTATTCTCTTCGATGTTCTTCCTATAGTGATGAGTGAGTGATTATTCTCTTCGATGTTCTTCCTATAGTGATGAGTGAGTGATTATTCTCTCTGATGTTCTTCATATAGTGATGAGTGAGTGATTATTCTCTTCGATGTTCTTCCTATAGTGATGAGTGAGTGATTATTCTCTTCGATGTTCTTCATATAGTGATGAGTGAGTGATTATTCTCTTCGATCTTCTTCATATAGTGATGAGTGAGTGATTATTCTCTTCGATGTTCTTCATATAGGGCCGTTGGGTCGTGTACACAGTGACAGAGGAATGTGACATTTCAAAGTTTTTGTTTGTTTTAACTCTAGGACTGTTTCAGTGACGTCATTGGTTATTATTGTGCGCTTACTTCCTGGTCTTAAAGGGACAGGTCACCAAAATAGAATATATACAGTAAGTTTCCAGTGATGATAAAGCAGATTTGCATGAGGTCTATCAATTGGTTCTTTTAGTTAGCAAACATAAACAAACAAACAAACGGTCTCTATGCCTGTGGGCGGCTTCTTTTCTGTCCTTGCTTTCTCAGAGATGTTCTGTTCATGAATCATAGCAGTTAAATACGCATCATTTAAACCATGATAGCGAGGGAGGGTTTATTTATACTTCCTGAGAGGAACAGTACCAGTACTGTTCTGTTTGAACCGGACCCTTTCATACCAGCCTAGGAACCGGACCCTTTCATACCAGTCTAGGAACCGGGTCCTTTCATACCAGCCTAGGAACCAGACCCTTTCATACCAGCGTAGGAACCGGACCCTTTCATACCAGCGTATGAACCGGGTCCTTTCATACCAGCGTAGGAACCGGACCCTTTCATACCAGTCTAGGAACCGGACCCTTTCATACCAGCCTAGGAACCGGACCC
>NC_140250.1:408528-413528 GCF_949987555.1 Borostomias antarcticus | reverse complement strand
CATCAGGTGTGTGCGCACGCGCGAGTGTGTGTGTGTGTGTCTATGGCAGTTTAGCATTAGCTTGTGTGTACAGGTAGGGGTGGGGCGATGTAGGTCAGTGTTATGAAGACTGTTTTCCAAAACAACCATCAACACCTTGACAGGCTTCCCCTGCTTCTCTGTCCAGTGAGTCATGTGACTGAACAGACCCTCACAGTAAACCTGTCACCAACAGCGCCCCCTGCTGCTCAGCCTGGGAACCTACTCTTGGCTGGTGACTTCCACACTGTCTATAGAGTGAAGGGATATCTTTATTCTGTAGGCATTACCATCTCCGCCATTTGGTTTAGAGTTCTGAATCCCTATGGGAAAAATGAATGGGATTTGTGAAATTGTTAAATTTGAAGCGTTTAGTTGGTTGTGAAGTCGATGCTGTTGAGATGTGCTGTTATTGAAACTGGACGGGCAGTGAAATGGCTGCCATGCTTCTTCATAACGTGAGCGAGAGGACATGAGATTACCCGTGAGATTATTAACGCAATCCTGCCTGAGATCTAGTAACTAAGAAAAATAATCACATTCATAGATAGATAGATAGATAGATAGATAGATAGATAGATAGATAGATAGATAGATAGATAGATAGATAGATAGATAGATAGATAGATGATAAAGAATGTTAAGCCTAGCACTAGCAACATCCACCTCAGAACCAAATGAAGGCTTCAAAATTCACCAAACAAACCACCTTCAATTGTGAGAGAGAGAGAGAGAGAGAGAGAGAGAGAGAGAGAGAGAGAGAGAGAGAGAGGAAAATCTGAGTGTTCATAAGGTCAAGACCAATATCAGCTGTCAGTAAATCCCTGGTATTACCTATCTGCCCCAAATACCTCTCTTCTCAAACACCTCTCTTCTCAAACACCTCTGTTCTCAAACACCTGACTGAAATAGTGATACCAAAAGTGGGGGAGCAGAGAGAGAGAGAGAGAGAGAGAGAGAGAGAGAGAGAGAGAGAGAGCAGGATGCAGTCATGATACCAGGCGTGGGAGCAGAGAGAGAAAGAGAGTGATTGAGTGAGAGGGAGGGGAGGGAGAAAAGAGATTGAATAAGAGAGGGAGGGAGGGAGAGAGAGTTAGAGAGAGCATAACTTCATTACTGCATATGCAAAAGAGGGAGGAGGATAGAGAGAACAGAAAGAGGGAAGACAGGATAGAGAGAACAGAAAGAGGGAAGACAGAATAGAGAGAACAGAAAGAGGGAAGACAGAATAGAGAGAACAGAAAGAGGGAAGACAGGATAGAGAGAACAGAAAGAGGGAAGACAGGATAGAGAGAACAGAAAGAGGGAAGACAGGATAGAGAGAACAGAAAGAGGGAGGACAGGATAGAGAGAACAGAAAGAGGGAAGACAGGATAGAGAGAACAGAAAGAGGGAAGACAGGATAGAGAGAACAGAAAGAGGGAGGACAGGATAGAGAGAACAGAAAGAGGGAAGACAGGATAGAGAGAACAGAAAGAGGGAGGACAGGATAGAGAGAACAGAAAGAGGGAAGACAGGATAGAGAGAACAGAAAGAGGGAAGACAGGATAGAGAGAACAGAAAGAGGGAAGACAGGATAGAGAGAACAGAAAGAGGGAAGACAGGATAGAGAGAACAGAAAGAGGGAAGACAGGATAGAGAGAACAGAAAGAGGGAAGACAGGATAGAGAGAACAGAAAGAGGGAAGACAGGATAGAGAGAACAGAAAGAGGGAAGACAGGAAGAGAGAACAGAAAGAGGGAAGACAGGATAGAGAGAACAGAAAGAGGGAAGACAGGATAGAGAGAACAGAAAGAGGGAAGACAGGATAGAGAGAACAGAAAGAGGGAAGACAGGATAGAGAACAGAAAGAGGGAAGACAGGAAAATGGGAAAGAGAAGTCACTGAATACTGCTGCTACTGTAATACTGCTGTTATTGCACTACTGTATTGTATTGTATTTTTTGCACCTTACATTTAGAGTTATTGCTATTTTTATTGCTATTTTATCATGTTATTGTTATTATTATTGCACTGTTTTATATTATTATTACTTAGTAGACTTAGGATGTGTGCATTGGAGGACCAAGCCACCGTGTGTAACCATGCACATGACAATAAACCTCTTGAATGTTGAATGACTTCCTGTCTGTTTGCTGAGACCCAGCAGGGAGCCTAACGGGTCACACAGAACCAGCACCAGAACACGGATCACAATCTGACCAGTCCAGTTAACACAGAACCAGCACCAGAACACGGATCACAATCTGAACAGTCCAGTTAACACAGAACCAGCACCAGAACACGGATCACAATCTGAACAGTCCAGTTAACACAGAACCAGCACCAGAACACGGATCACAATCTGAACAGTCCAGTTAACACAGAACCAGCACCAGAACACGGATCACAATCTGAACAGTCCAGTTAACACAGAACCAGCACCAGAACACGGATCACAATCTGAACAGTCCAGTTAACACAGAACCAGCACCAGAACACGGATCACAATCTGAACAGTCCAGTTAACACAGAACCAGCACCAGAACACGGATCACAATCTGACCAGTCCAGTTAAATCCGTGGGGGGAATTGAGACATGATTCAACGCACGGTAGAGCAATCAGCTGGGATGTGAACTGGATTCAACTCAGCCAGAACCACCCCACACACACACACACACACACACACACACACACGCTCACACACACACATGCACACACACACTCGTCTAACGTCTAATTTAATCAAGGAATGAATATTCCCTCTCCGTCATGTTGACTGCAGACACTCCAACCTTTAATTTGGACGTGCAAATGAAAAACCCTGCGTGATCCCTCCTACTCTCCGGGAGAGGAGCGCGCACACACACACACACACACACACACACACACACACACGTACCCATGCACACACACCCCTCCCTCCCCCACAGCTGCCCACAGCCAGAAACCCCCCCCCCTGGGCGCCCCAGCGGTCTGCCTTCCGGGCCGACGGCCTCCTGGGCAGCGCCGGGCCTCCTGGCGGAACCAGTGTTGATACCCTGATGGTGCCCCCCCCCCCCCCACCCCCGGGGCACCCAGGGAGACGGGCGTTGTGGGTCTGGTGGGGGGGGGGGGGTACTCAGTGTAACATAATGCACTGGACGTAGAGTGCACTTTTATCTGCTTAGCTAGTGGAGGTTTAGTGGAGGTTTCGTCCATGTGGACAGGAGCTGACCTGACCTGACCTCGTTAATGGACCTGAGCACCTCCGTACTCGTTAATGGACCTGATCACCTCCGTACTCGTTAATGGACCTGAGCACCTCCTCGTTAATGGACCTGAGCACCTCCTCGTTAATGGACCTGAGCACCTCCGTACTCGTTAATGGACCTGAGCACCTCCGTACTCGTTAGTGGACCTGAGCACCTCCGTACTCGTTAATGGACCTGAGCACCTCCGTACTCGTTAATGGACCTGATCACCTCCGTACTCGTTAATGGACCTGATCACCTCCGTACTCGTTAATGGACCTGAACACCTCTGTACTCGTTAGTGGACCTGAGCACCTCCGTACTCGTTAATGGACCTGAGCACCTCCGTACTCGTTAATGGACCTGATCACCTCCGTACTCGTTAATGGACCTCAGCACCTCTGTACTCGTTAATGGCCGCGTTCAAGAACTGTTTATCTGAGAAGCTGCTCCTGTCTTTAAATCCAGCGCATTATTATTATTATAGCTTTATCCTTGAAAGGCGCAAGTGTGTGTGTGTGTGTGTCTGTGTGTGTGTGTGTGTGTGTGTGTGTGTGTGTGTGTGTGTGTGTGTGTGTGTGTGTGTGTGTGTGTGTGTGTGCGTGTGTGAGCTCCAGGGGGGCCAGGCTTAGGGATGTTTATGCACAGCAGCTGTGACGTGTTGTGTGCAGTGCCTCCTCTCTGCCAGCGTGTGTGTGTGTGTGTGTGTGTGTGTGTGTGTGTGTGTGTGTGTGTGTGTGTGTGTGTGTGTGTGTGTGTGTGTGTGTGCACCCGTCTTCTCTCAGTCCAAAAAGAAGTCGGGTAATGACTTAAGTGGCATCAGGGCTGTGTGTGTGTGTGTGTATGTGTGTGTGTGTGTGTGTGTGTGTGTGTGTGTGTGTGTGTGTGTGTGTGTGTGTGTGTGTGTGTGTGTGTGAGTGTGTGAGTGTGTGTGTGTGTGTGTGTGTGTGTGTGTGTGTGTGAATAAGAGATGAAGAGAGGGATAAAAGATGCACGTACAGCAGAGGAGAGAAGAAAGGTGGTTTGTGGAACAGAGAGACCAGAAGAAGGTAGAGATAGAGAGAGAGATGGAGAGATGGAGAGAGAGGGGGGAGAGGGAGGGAGAGGGGGAGAGAGAGAGAGAGAGAGAGAGAGAGAGAGATGGAGAGAGAGAGATGGAGAGAGATGGAGAGATGGCGAGAGGGATGGAGAGAGAGATGGAAAAGAGGGAGATGGAGAGATAGAGAGAGGGGATGGAGAGAGATGAAGAGAGGGAGATGGAGAGATAATAGAGAGGGATGGAAAGAGATGGAGAGAGAGAGAAGGAGAGAGAGAGAAGGGAGAGAGAGAGAGAGAGAGAGAGAGAGAGAGAGAGATGGAGGGCAGAGAGGGGAGGGGGGGATTAATGTCATGGAGAGCAGCACTGCGGCGAGAAGATGAGAGGAAGTTAAATACGAGAGAGAGAGAGAGAGAGAGAGAGAGAGAGAGAGAGGGAGAGAGAGAGGGGGGGGGGAGGGAAAGGGAGGGAGGGAGAGAAAGAGAGAGGGAGGAAGAGTCAAAGGGCTCCATCCAACCAATGGCAACACCCCCACACACCCAACACACACATAACCCCCCTTGTGTCTAATAAATAACACCCCCCCCCCTCTCCCTCCCTCTCCCTCCCTCTCCCTCCCTCTCCCTCCCTCTCTCCTGGGGCTGGTCCACCACTCCTAAGTGATCTGTTGGCAGTCAGCCCACACTGGCCACCAGACAGAGAGAGACAGAGGGAGAGAGAGGGAGAGAGAGA